>NC_057718.1:103184049-103240049 GCF_004010195.1 Chiloscyllium plagiosum | reverse complement strand
AGGCCCTGGGGCAATCTGTTAAAGGTAAAGGGACTTCGATTGTCATGAGAAAGATAGCACCCAGATGAATGATGTCCATTAGAAGCCTCCAAGGTTTCAGTATTTAAACAGAAGAAAAATCCATATTTTATATGCATGAGAACATTTGATTCGACATGAATAAAACATGGAGGCGTTGAGTGGCTGTCAGAGGGGTATCATGTAACGATCTTGGAGATCTGCAATTACCAAGCCCAAAGTTAAGTTACTGTTTCAGAAGCCTGGAAAGAGCTGAGAAGAGTCAGTGTCACTTCCGGATGAAGGGAGAACTGGGAAGCTGCCATCGGCCGACCATGCACCTTTCTGCATGGAACTGCAGACGTCCCCAGTTAAAGCAACATGGTTTAACACCTTGGAAACACATTCATTAATAGCTTACCTTAACACTCTCCCCTGACAACAAATTCCCAAATTATTCAGAGAGTGTGAGAGTATCGGAAGCAAATCTTATGAACTGGAAATAATTTCTGTAAAGTGTAATTTTTCTGCCCCCAATGAGCTTTGATTGCGGAGGCTTGAGCAGTGAGTGGTTTGGCTTTCTCACATCTGTTTTCTGGAAGATCTCTTGATGTGCCACGTGTTATGAGGCTCGAGTTGTGAAGCGAAGTCAGGAAACCACGTTGTGGGAAGCACACCATTCTGGTGAAAGGCACAATCATCACAGACTCATGTCCCAACAGCTTCATCTCCCTTCAGATATGCTCAGCCAGAAGTGGAACATAAAATCCACACTGACTTGAATTCAGAGGATTTGGTCTTTTCACTCAAAAATCCACTTCATTTCTTGAGTATAAAATCATACATACAAAATACACAACATAAAGTCATAGAGATGCACAAAACGGTAAAAGACCCTTCAGTCCAATTTGTCCATGCTGACCAGATATCCTAAATTAATCTAGCATTTGGCCCATATCACTTTAAACCCTGCCTATTCCTATACCCATCCAGATGCCTTTTAAATGCTGTAATTGTACCAGTCTCCACCACTTCCTCAGGCAGCTTATTCCATACACGCACCACCCTCTGCGTGAAAAGGTTGACCCTTATGTCCCTTTTAAATCTTTCCCCTCTCACCCTAAACCTATGCTGCCTAGATTTGGACTCCTCCACCCCTCGAGAAAAGATCTTGTCTATTTACCTTATCCATGCCCCTCATGATTTTATAAACTTCTATAAGGTCACCCCTCAGCCTCAGCACCCTCCAGGGAAAACAGCCCAGACCTATTCAGCCTCTCCCTATAGCTCAAACCCTCCAACCCTGGCAACATCATTGCAAGTGTTTTCTGAACCTTTTCCAGTTTAACAACATCCTTCCTATAGCAGGGAGACCAGAAAGCCTGATAACATTGTGTCTTGTAGACTTTTCAATGCAGTTCTCACAAATGTCACATTTTAATTGAAGACATTCTGGGAGTGGAGCAGATACCCTTTCCCTTATTTGTAAAAGAGCTCATTTCAATGTTGGGAACTCCCCAATAACTGGACTACAGGATCCACCTCAATCAGAAGGCAGGGAATACCCACACTGGTGTCACTCCTTCTTAAAACTGCAGCACATCTGCTGCTTTGAAGAACATTTCCAAAGTACTGAAGCAGAAATATATATCGTTATTTGAACAGAGTTCCTGCTCATTTTACACTTCTATCAAAAGGAATGTTTCTGGTAAATCCTTCACAGACTTCCCAGGTATAGCTGAGAGATTTAATGTTGATCTTTCGCAAGTTTATTTTGTTTGTAATTTCCAGTCCAAATTACAGTCAAGAATTTACTTAATTCACCACAGAGAAGCCTGTTTCAGTTGTTCCATATTTCAATCAATTTGTAACATGTTTTTTTTTATTGTTTAAACATCAAAATATTGTTTATATGGCAATAAAAATCACATACTGAACCATAATGGAAATACTTTCTGAAAGTATTTTAAAATGATTTATTTCAAATTATTATTAGAGATTACCTTGAAATTTACATCATTTCTCTATAATATAGGGTGGCACAATTGGCTCAGTAGTTAGCACTGCTGTCTCACAGCACCAGAGATCCTCGTTCAATTCCACCCTTGGGTGACTGTGTGGTATTTGCACATTTTCCCTGTGTCTGCATGGGTTTTCTCTGACTGCTCCAGTTTTAGTCCATAGTCTAAAGATGTGCAGATTAGGTGGATTTGCCATGTTAAAGTGGTTACCATTGACCAGAAACTTAATTGGACTTGCCATATAAATAGAGCGGTTACAAAGAGCAGGCTAGGAATATGATGGAGAGTAACTCACCGTCTGGCTCCCTGAAGCCTGTCCATCATCTAAAAGACTCCAATTAGGAGTGTGATAGAATGCTCCCCACATGCCTGGATGAGTGCAGCTCCAACAACACTCAAGAGGCTTAATGCCATCTAGGGCAAAGCAGACCACTTGATTGGCACTACATCCACAAGCATCCACTCCCTCCACAAATAACACTCAATAGCAGCATTGTGTAACATCCACGAGATACCTCGCAAAACTTCACCATCGATCCTCAGATAGCAATTTCCAAACCTGCAACCACTTCCATCTGGAAGGACAAGGGCAGCAGATACATGGGAACACCACCCCCTACAAGTTTCCCTCCAAGCCACTCACCATCTTGACTCGGAAATATATCAAAGTCAGAACTCACATGACTCCAAGTGAAAATCCAACAGGTGAATTTAATATCACAAGGTTTCGGAACACTGCTCCTTTGTCACATGACTTTGTCCACCCCAGTCCAACACCAGCATCTCCACATCATGAAAATATATTGCCATTCCTCCAGTGTCGCTGGGTCAAAATCCTGGAATTCCTTCCTTAACAACATTGTGGGTCAACCTACAGCAGACGGCTTGCAATGGTTCAAGAAGACAGCTCACCACCATCATCTCAAGGGGGCAACTAGGGACGGGCAATAAATGCTGGGCCAGCCTTGTCCCATGAGTGAGTTAAAAGATATATGTCTTCATTGGTCCTTCCAGAAACTTTGTGAACTCGGAGATTCACCAACAAAGCAATAATAAGCAATTACAAACAGAATTTTGCTTAAAATTCTAAAACATATTCCAATCACTGAAGAAAATGTTACATCAAGAACAATTCCATTTTCTTTGAAAGAAGTCCTATCCTCATGGATATGAATTCACAGCCCACAGCCTGAACTACGTACATCTTCCATCGCATTAAACACAATCCCCCATTTCGTTCTTTGCAAGAATGGGAACGCTTGCTCATAAACATTGTTGCTGAAACAATGTAGGTGTTACTTTCTCTGCATTCCACCTCCTACCTACTCAAAGTTCTTCAGACCCTAAAAGGCCACCAATGTGAATGGGAAATCAAGAGAAACGTAGAAAGGAAACAATATTTTACGAAGTGAACAGCAGACTAAAATCACTGAAAGACAATCAGGAGAATACGCTAGTTTAATTGTCCAGGCTGTTCCAGTAAGTTCTATTTATTTCAGAGAGAGCAGTAATTCACTCTGGCTCGGCAGTCTCTAGATTTCACTGCAGAATGTTCTTGTTGAAGTATGAGAGCATGCTGAGGTTGCGCATAATACAATTGAAATGTTTTTAATGGTGATTGAAGAGGGTTGCCACTGCTTGTGGCAATGGTTGGGTTTTTGGAAGTGAATTCATGGCAAGGAGTCCTGTTTAAAAAAAAGCTCTCCCTCGCTCGATCTAAACTTTAAGTCACCTCTGCCACCACAGCCATTCAGTCTGGCTAATTTGGGGAAAACTGATATTATAATTAGTGATCTCAGCAAGGGCCTAATGCGCAACTTGAATCCTGCCCTGACTCTTGTAGTAATTAAAGTAGTGCTGGCTGGGCAGCCCACAGGCACTTTGCTGCTTGCTCACAAATCCCCACCTCCCCCCACCCCCCACAACAACCTCCTCCTAAACAAGCCAGATTAGGTTACTGCTCCTACCAGACTGTCCTGGACAGGTAGACGATAAGTAGTCTGTTTTCTGCATGCAACGAAGAAAATTATCATTGTGAACCTGGCTGGGAGCTATTAAAGGCTTGAATATCACCTAAAAGGAACTTGTTCCTGACCTTTGTGCAGTGGCGTCGCCGGGGTTATTTTGAGAGGAATCTTTTTTGCCCTCCCTGGGTTTTGGCTTCTGCTTACTTTAGGTTTCCCATTTGTTGTACAGTAACTTCAAAGACGTGCCGCACCTGCCTGAAAGCATCCTCTAAGTGTTCAAAATGTAACCCAAGACCCACTTCCTTCTTTTGAGTTGTTCACTCAAAAAGTTGCAAAACTTCAGGTAGAGGGGACAGTCCTCACAAGAGAATATACTTTAAACTTCTGCCCGATTATTTCACTTCCTCCTTTCACTCCCACTGTGCAGGAACTTTCACTGCAGCTCAGTTTTTTCAGTATTGATCTGAGTTAGTGGGGTGTTGTGCGGTCGGGAGTGCAGGTTTAGGTCAATTTGAATGGAGTTGACACAGGCTTAGAGCTAGGGTTTGCGAGCACATTCACTTTTATGATTTGGAGATGCCGGTGTTGGACTGGGGTGTACAAAGTTAAAAACCACACAACACTAGGTTATAGTCCAACAGGTTTAATTGGAAGCACTAGCTTTCAGAGCGTCGCTCCTTCATCAGGTGGTTGTGGAGGGCACAATTGCAAGGCACAGAATTTATAGCAAAAATTTACAATTTCACACTTTACACTTTACACTTTTACTGCCATCGCATAAAGCATTGGTTATGTTTTGACACAGTGAGCCTCCAGGTTGTGTTCTCTATAGTCAGTGAAAATACTGTACATTTCCAATTGTGTTTTAACCTCTTATTTATTTAAGTCTAGGCATAATGTCCCTGATTTTGTCATTGGTGAAAGAAAGATCGCTAGCCCGAAGGATAATTAAGCACCAACCTGTGGATTAATCACTGACTTTAGGAAGCATGAACTAGATATTAACTAATTCTTGTTGTTTTCCTTATTTTTCCACCAATCCTTTCATTGCCTTTGCAGCCAGGCCATTCAAGATGCTGAGGGTTAAAGGTTAATCTACATTCGAACTGTAATTACCAACAGAAGCTGTTGACATTAGTTTTAAAAATGGATCAGTAAAAAGTGCACTGGTTTTATTTGTAAAGGAACCTGATAGGCCTCTCTAATTTAGCAAAGTCCTTGTCAAACCCAATGTCTATGCACTTAAACAGATTTTAAGTCTGTAGCCTTTTCCCTTTAGACAGAGCATCCTGTCAAATGGGAAAAGTCTTTATGCCGTAGTCAGACTGTGGAAAAACAGTGCAACTGTTGTGAGAAACAACAAACAACTGGCCACTTTTCACTCAATGCCAAGATGATGTGAGAGTGTTAGCAATTTATAACTCAATAAGACTTGCACTCTGCATGCTGTGTTGCACCCAAACATTTAATTAAAAGAATTCAAATAAAGCAAGCACACTCAAGCAAAGTACAAATATTTCAAAAAACAGAGATATGAAGCAAAATGGTTGGCATGCATTTGACGTGTGAGAGACTGAAGAAATCTTTATCTATTTCATGTACAAATTTCACCTCGATTAGCATTTCTCACTCATGTTACTTCTTAATACTCCAACAATCAGAATTATCCTTTCTGACCTGTAGGAACCTATATTGATGACTGTTCCCTAACCTCTGGTTCAACAGGCTGAAGTGTTGAAATATTTTCCAAACAGGACTGTAACCAGATGTAACCTTCCCACCCCCTCCCCCTCTCCTTTACTGCTCTGGGCTCTTGACGTTCGTCGATGGCCCCCACATTCTCCTGGTCAGTCTCCCTTTACCACGCTCTGCAAACTAGAGCAGAATGAAGACTCTGTTGCCTGTGTCTTAATGAACAATAGTTCCTGTTTACCCCAGGAGATCTGACCCTCTTTGTTTATTAGATATTAGATTACCTTTGGCCCAACCAGTCCACACCAACACTCTGAAGAGTAACCCACCCAGACCCATTTCCTTCTGACTAATGCACCATGGGCAATTTAGAATGGCCAATTGACCTGACCTATACATCTTTGGACTGTGAGAGGAAACCGGAGCAAACCCAGGCAGACACAGGGAGAATGTGCACAGACGGTGCTGACCCTGGTGCTGTGAGGCAGCAGTGCTAACCACTGAGCCACCTTGCTGCCCTTTGTTCTCCTGCCTCCACAAGGATCTCAGTGATCTCTCAGCACCCTTCATCCCTGCCACCCTTCCCCCCCCCCCCCCCCCAACATTCCTGACAAGGGACTTATGCCCGAAATGTCAACTCTCCTGCTCCTCGGATGCTGCCTGACCCGCTGCCGTTTTCCAACTGTTTGTTCTGCAGTCTAACAGCAACTCGATTTGGAAATTCTTATCCTCATTTTCAAATTTGCCCTTGGTCTGACTCCTCCTTATTTCTGTAAAATTCTCCAACCCCTTCCAGGATATCTCTAATTCTGGCCTCTTGAACATCCTCAGTTCCAACTCTCCATCATTGTGGATATACCAACAGCTGCCTGAAACCCTGAATTCACTCCCAAAATATCTCCTTCCCTCCCTGCTCTTGCCAAAAAATCTTAAAATCTTATTTATCTGAAGAAAGGGTCACTGGACCCGAAACATTCTCTTCACAAATGTTGCCGTACCTGCTGAGGCTTTCCAACAATTTCTGTTTCTCTTTCTCTCATTTATTTATTCATCCTTTTGTTTAATGTGGGTGACACTGGCAATGTCAGGATTTTTAATCCATCTCTAATTTCCCCCGAGCTGAGTGGCTTGCTAGGCCATTTCAGAGGGTATTTAAGAGTCAGTCACATTGCTGTGGGTCTGAAATCACATGTAGGCCAGACCAGGTAAAGATGGCAGATTTCCTTCCCTGGAGGAGATTGCCAGATAAAACAGCTTTTCACTGAAGTTGATGATAGTTGCTGCGGTCACCATCACTGAGACTAGCTTTCAATTCCAGACTTTATTTCTGGGTGGCTAGCACTACCACCTCACAGCACCAGGGACCTGGGTTTGATTCCAGCATTGGGTGACTGTGTGGAGCTTGCACGTTCTCCTCATGTCTGGGTAGATTTTCTCCGGGTGCTCCAGTTTCCTCCCACAGTCCAAAGACGTACAAGTTAGGTGAATTGGCCATGGGAAATTACCCCAGTGTTCAGGGATGTGTTGGTTAGGTATATTAGTTGGGGGTAAATGTAGAGAAATAGGGGAGTGGGCTGGGAGGATTACTCTTAGGAGGGTCAGAGTGACTTGTTGGGCCAAATGGCCTGTTTCCACACTGTAGGGATTCTATTTATCAAGTGAATTTAAATCTCACCATGAGTTGATATACCTCCAGTTCATTAGCCTGTGCCTCTGAATTGCTGACTCAGCAATTTGCCCTTACTCTACCATCTCTAACACAACACCAGGTTATAGTCCAACGGGAGTACAACCACCTGATGAAGGAGCAGCGCTCTGAAACATAGTACTTCCAAATAAACCTGTCGGACTATAACCTGGTGTTGTGTGATTTTAACTTTGTCCACCACAGTTCAACACCGGCATCTCCAAATCATCTCTAACCATGTTTTTGATCACTTGTCTTGACTTCTCCTTATGCAGGTAAATTACAAACACTGTCTGATGATTATTCCTGTGTATGCCCTGGGATAGCTCACTATATTAAAGTTGCTAGGTAGAGTACAGAGATGTACAACACAGAAACAGACCCTTTGCCCAACTCGCCCATGCTGACCAGATATCCCAACCCAATCTAGTCCCATTTGTCAGTATTTGGCCCATATCCCTCTAAACCCTTCTTGTTCATGTACTCATCCAGATGCCTTTTAAATGTGGTAATTGTACCAGCCTCGACCACTTCCTTTGGCAGCTCATTCCAAAAACTCACCATCCTCTGTAAAAAGTTGCCCCTTACGACCCTTTTAAATCTTTCCCCTCTCATCTTAACCCTAGTTTTGGAATCCGCTACCCTGAGGAAAAATCCTTGCGTATTTATCCTATCCATGCCCCTCGTGATCTTATAAACCTCTATAAGTCCACCCCTCAGCCTCCAATAGCCCAGTCTATTCAGCCTCTCCATCTCACTTAAATTCTCCAACTCTGGCAACATCCTTGTAAATCTTTTCAGAACCTTGTCAAGTTTCACAACATCTTGTTATTGTTTCTGTGGTCTCAGATCAGTGTCCTCAACTGAAACCAGGCCAAACCCAGTCAGCATGACTCACTCCAGCCCATGTCCACTGAGGCAATATTCACACACTTAAACTCAACCCATTGTTTTCAAAGACAGTGCAAGTCCATTTATGGATTCGTGGTGCTGGAAGAGCACAGCAGTTCAGGCAGCATCCAAAGAGCTTCTCCAGCACCACTAATCCAGAATCTGGTTTCCAGCATCTGCAGTCATTGTTTTTACCTCGCAAGTCCATTTATACCTAACACAGTTTATGTATGCAGATAGAATGTAGTTAGCATAATTAATTGATAGATTCTTCCTAACCGTTCAACAAACCCTCTGTAAAAAGTTGCCCCTTACGACCCTTTTAAATCTTTCCCCTCTCATCTTAACCCTAGTTTTGGAATCCGCTACCCTGAGGAAAAAACCTTGCATATTTATCCTATCCATGCCCCTCGTGATTTTATAAACCTCTATAAAGCCACCCCTCAGCCTCCAATGTTTCCAAAGCACCCTTCATGTTGCAGAGAAAAGTCTGTATTCAAATTAACCTCATTTTCATACACAAATTAGGTAGATTAGATTAGATTAGATTAGATTACAGCGTGGAAACAGGCCCTTCGGCCCAACAAGTCCACACCGACCCGCCGAAGCGCAACCCACCCATGCCCCTACATTTACCCCTTACCTAACATGACGGGCAATTTAGCATGGCCAATTCACCTGACCTGCACATCTTTGGACTGTGGGAGGAAACCGTAGCACCCGGAGGAAGCCCACACAGACGCGGGGAGAACGTGCAAACTCCACACAGTCAGTCGCCTGAGGCGGGAATTGAACCCGGGTCTCTGGCACTGTGAGGCAGCAGTGCTAACCACTGTGCCACCATGCCGCCCACAATAAATGGCCAGAATTGGATAAATCTCCAAGGTTTTTGAGTTAGTGGAGATTGTTCAGAGATTTTGGCGAGGGAGTGCTTTTAGAATGAAGAAATGTGTTGAAGGTTGACATGGGGGGAGCTCTGTTACACTTGTAGGCTCCATATAGTCATACACAGGGCCTTGCCCTTGACAAACTGAACATGTCCAGGTATTGCCCCTTTTATAATTGGACAGAGACAACCAATCACCATCCCCAATGCATTACCCATTGCATTGTCTCAACCAATTAGAGTTGACTTGTCTAGCTTGAATCAAATCCGAACCTTGGGTGTTATGTGTTCCTGGTGTAGTCTCCACAGCAATGCCTTGTGCGATCAGGTCCACTTGCCAACCCTTTCCACTTAGACAATACAAATTGTTGCCCCCTTTGAGATCTGGTGTTCTTGTCATTCTACCTTGATGATGCAGGATGAGAACCTTCAACAGTATGAATCTATGCGTGGATGGGCATTTTGGTCAGCATGGACCAGTCTCCATGCCTCTCTAATGAGATTCCCTACAGCATGGAAACAGGCCTTTTGGCCCAACAAGTCCACACCAACCCTCCAAAGGGTAACCCACCCAGACCCATTCCCCCTACCCTATATTTACCACTTAACTTAGCAATTTAGCATGGCCAATTCACCTGGCCTGCAAATCTTTGGACTGTGAGAGGAAACCCATGCAGACACAGGGAGAATGTGCAGACTCCATACAAACAGTCGCCCGAGGCTGGAATCGAACCCAGGTCCCTGTTGCTGTGAGGCAGCAGTGCTAGCCACCGTGCCACCCCTCTGTGTCTGCTTCCTCCATACTTCTCAAGTTTTGTACGGCTAAGTGATACTTGATTATAATATAGCCATCAAGGCCAGACGTCTGGGTGTTGTTTTTATGCTTCAGCACTGACTACACTTTTTCTTAAAGGACTGCTCAGAGTGGGGATAATTGTGAGGCTGCTTAAATTAAAGGCAGTCCCTGAAATGTGAATGGGTCTCTTCTGGACTCTGTTCACGAATCAAGTACAATATAAGATAGCTGTTCATATGTATAGAAGATGTTGTATATCAGATCTTTAAAATTACACCCCTGTATGGGAGCATGTTTGTAAGTATGAATGCTTGTGAGTCAGATGTTCATAGTCATACAGCTGTACAGCATGGAAACAGACCCTTCTGTCCAACTTGTCCGTGCCGACCAGATATCCTAAATTAATCTAGTGCCATTTGCCAGCACTTGGCCCATATCCCTCTAAAGGAGGAGGTGGGTACTGCAGATGCAGGAGATTAGTGTTAAGATTAGTGTGGTGCTGAAACAGCACAGCAGGTCAGGCAGCATCCGAGGAGCAGGAAAATCGACATTTCGGGCAAAAGCCCTTCATCAGGAATGAGGAAGTTCTGATGAAGAGCTTTAGCCCGAAATGTCGATTTTCCTGCTCCTCAGATGTTGCCTGACCTGCTGTGCTTTTTCAGCACCACACTAATCTTGACCCATATCCCTCTAAACCCTTCCTATTCATATACCCATCCAGATGCCTTTTAAATGTTGTAATTGTACCAGCCTCCACCACTTCCCCTTGCAGCTCATTCCACACACGCTTCACTCCCTGCATGGAGGAGTTGACCCTTAGGTCCCTTTTAAATTTTTCCCCTCTCACCCTAAAGTTATAGTTTTGGATTCCCCCATCCCGGGGAAAAGACCTTGGCTCTCAGGGAATCCACTGCTTTGCAGCACTCTAGTCTCTCATTGGCAGGTTTAAATGATGGCGGGGAGAAGGGATTAATGTAAAATATTTATAATTACCTCCCAAATTACCCAAATCCCTTTCAAAATAATATTTGTCATATGATGGAGCTAGAGCTCTCCACAGGCAGACATGTGCACTGATTTATATTGGTGTTCAGGACCCTGATCATAACTCAAGGCTTATTTCATCACTCGTTGGCTATCCAGTCTCCTTAACATGTGGAAACATAAGTCATGTCTCACAGTGGGTCATGACATCTTCACTGTGTACTAAACCACTATATTGTTTCTTCAGTGCTCTGTATCAATATTTTTGTACATGCATAACAATTAAGTGGACATTGCTGCTAAGTATATTAGGTTTCGTGAACACAGACTGTGGGCCAATAGCACAATTGAGAGGAAGCTACAAATTATGGAGACTTTACTGACTAAACTTGTAAGAGAAATTATCAGGTGACACCCCCCCGGTGTGAAGCCCCTCAATCCTCCCTCCTTAAGCCTGAGATCAAGCAACTCAATGTACGACATGGACCAGGGGTCAATCTTTGCTGGTGTGATTCTGGAGCCTATCATCGTTAAGAGTGGCTCCCGCAACTTTAGAAGGAGTATCACAATATTTCCCTCGCCACGCACCGTGACACTTTAGGAAGTATCCAGTGTTCTCTGGCTCTTTTCGCACTGCACTCAGAGCCTGGCCCTTTGCTGTCTGTGACATGATACTTTGTTCTATTCCAGCTCGTCAGTAAAGCCACATCTCAGTGTTATAGTCTCCAGACAGAGTCAGAAAAGTGTTAGTTTGAGACCCACTTGAGGGCTTGGACCATAAACCCCTCCCCTCCTCTGAGGAAAACAGCAGGAAAAAGACCAACCCTTGGAAATGAATCTATCGGATCCCATTGTGAAGTAACAAGCCGTGTCAGACCATGATGTGCCATTCGCCTGTTTTACTGTTCTGGGAAAAATCGAGGTTAATGCTCGCTAGCAGTACAGTGCCTAGGGAATACCTCACTGTCACAACTGTTTCAGAGGTGGCTGTGCAGTCTGAAGCTCATCTCTGGGTTAAATATAATGGCCATGACTTTAAACAGCCTCAAACAGAACAATGGAGATCAGTGGCTTGGGGTCAGAGTTTGTGATGGGGGGCTGAAGACAATGTATTAAGTCTTGCCAATATTTAATGGGACAAAACCTCTGTTCATTCAGTACTGAAAGTCTGGCATGTGTTGTGCGTCTCTGTGTGTATATGTCACAAAATCCCGATGGTGCAGAAAGAGGCCATGACAAGTCCCACCCAGACTTAGCCTATCTCCTTATTTCCCATGGCGAACCCACTTAGTCTGCACATCTCTGGATACTATGGGACCATTTCTCATGGCCAATCCACCCTAACCTGCAAATCTATGGACTACGGGAGGAAACCGGAGCATCTGGGGAAACCCACGCCCACACAGGGAGAATGTGCAAACTCCACACAGACAGTCATCCAAGGGTGGTCCCAGGAGCTGTGAGGCAGAAGTGTTAACCATTGAATGACTCCATAAAGGGCAGCACAGTGTATATGTCTGCATGTGTCTATATGCATGTGCCTGTGGAAATAACCTGTGTACTTTGTGACCTGTTGCTTCAGTTTTTTCAGGAACTGTATTTGAAATGATCACATTTCCCATTTGGCCCATCAAGTCTGCACCGACCCTCCAAACAGCGTTTGCACCAATTGTTTCTGCACCATTCCCCTCTGCCCTTTCACCAGAAAATGGTAGATGTTCACAAATGTACCCAATTCCCTTTTGAAAGTTAGCACTAAGTCTGCTTCCAACAGTGACTACAAGCCTAATCTTAACTTAGAAGAGCAAATTATTGTCCTGTCTGTACACGGGTTGTTCATGCTGTCGATCTTGATATGAACAGGCACTTGATGCTGATTTAAGCCCAATTTAATATCCTTTCACTTAGCAGTCTTGCTATATCACACGAAACTGGGAATAATCACTAATTTGTTCACTGGCACCACACAACGAAACATTCCAAACAGATCTGGTTGTGAGTTAATACAACTTAAATGTTAATTATATTAACATATAGTAAATTATGTTCCAGGTGCGAAATTTTTCCAGAGTTACTGCAAATCCCTTCCCAACTTACTGTAGGAATGTTTGATAAGGCAGTGAGTTAGATTGTATCAGTTGCAGCATTAGGGCAAGTCCCTTGGCAAAGCCACTGAAATGGATAAGACTTGTAATGTTACTGGCTAGTCAGATGCTTTCAAAGGATAGAAAGTAGTTGCATTCAAACAGTCTACAAACAGGAGGTAGGTTTCATGAAGTTCAAATTGTTTTTCTGTTTCTAGAGAAAGAAAGTCTGTGGTATGAACTCAGATTCTGGAACAATCCTAAAAGCAGAAAGAATGCCTGAATTTGAATTAAAAACAGTGAAAATAGTAAACCATTTGACACTGCTCTGCAAATTAGTGAAGTTGTTCTGTTAAAGTTTACATTGGAGTTGGACTGCCTTCCCTCCTAACCACTCAGCATGTTTTAGTGAAGCTGACTCTGAACTCATTAACTAGCAACCCATACATTGATAATCTCCAGACATTGCAAAGTGTTTCACAGCAGTAGGTTGGTGTGGTGGCTCACAGTGGCAGGGACCCAGGTTCAATTCCATTTTTGGGCAACTCTCTGTGTGAAGTTTGCACTTTCTCCCTGTATCTGAGGGGATTTCCTCCCATAGTCCAAAGATGTGCAGGCAGATGGGAAATGCAGGGTTACAGGGCTAGGGTAAGGGAGTGTGTCTAGGTGGGAGACTCTCCAGAGCATTGGTGTGGACTGGATGGGCTGAATGGCCTGATTCTACACTGTAGGGATTCTATGAACCACTGAGTTTTTTTTTTGAGCGATACAGGTAGGAACACCCTTTCAGAAAGCATTTTCTGTATTCCTACACCACAGACATTCAGTAGGTTAAGAAGGAAACTCACTACCATCTGCTCAAGGGTAATCCTGTCATAATTGTAGCTGTTCAAATGACAGCAGTTGTCCAGAATCTGCTGACCTTCACCTGGGACCTGCAGACAGATTGGCAATGGGAATTGGAGGAATGTCCAGGATGCGGTTCTCGAATATCATTGTCAGTGCCAATTCCTGAGTGTTACAGGTTGGGAGTCTGATTTTAACATTGTGCGTGACTGAGCTACAATCTCATCCAATGCGAGTGTAAGTAATCAATCTGGACATATGATCCAGCCCCCTATAAACCCAGCCCCTTCGCATAGAAACCAGCACAACCAGCCAATAATGGCAACTACATCATAAGAAGTTACCTTCACATCAGCAGCAACACAGACTGGTCTTGACATTAGTTTTCTCAGAGTTGACATCTCCCTGACAGGGTGAAAGTAAGTATGTTGATTCTCCTGCTCCTCAGATGCTGCCTGACCGGCTGTGCTTTTCCAGCACCACACTCTCTCTGACAAGACTAATTTTTGACTGACAATTGCTCTGTAGTATATTGACTAAGCTATTCTTGTCACTATTTTGTGCATAGTTGCTTATGCTTGCTGTTAGTAACAGCAGAACTGAGCATCCTGTTTAACATGAGCATGATCTGCTCTATAATGACAACTAATTCTCAATTCCATTTATAGCTGTTTTTTCTCATCTTTGAGCACCTTGCCACTTCTCTGTAAGTTAGCCAATGGAAGGCATTCGTTACCTGTACAATTCAAAGCAGGTTGATAAGAGGAACTTTAACCATGATGGGACATTTTCCCAAGTTGCTCCTCATTTTAAGGCAGACAAACAGGAGGTTGGAAGAGAACAGCAAGCCTGGCAGGGCCAGGAGGTATATATATATATATATATATATATATACATATATATATATATATATATATACACACACCTTCTGAAAACAGTAAACACATGCAAAAACATTAGTGGAGATACACTTATCAGGCAAATCTCATGGACTATTTCACCTGAACTGATGTAGAAGGCTTGACACAATCTGAAGTTAAACCATATAAGGATATATTTAAAATCAGCTTGGCTGCAGCGTTCTTATGGGGCAGTAGTACTGTCCATACCTCTGAGGCAGGAGACATAGTTGCAAGTCCCACCTGATCCAGGGGTAGGATATATTGATGAGAAAATATCTAGGGCTTTTGTGGTACAGTGGTAGTGCCCCTATCTCTAAGCTAGGAGACCTGGGTTTGGTTAAAAAATGGCAGGTGGAGTTGAATCTGGATAAATGCAAGGTATTGCATTTTGGTACAACAAAACTAGGGTAGAACTTATACAATTAATGGTCGGGCCTTGGGTAGTGTTGTAGAACAGAGGGACCTAGGGGTGCAGCTACGTAAGTCTTTGGTGTTTGCATCACATATAGACAGGGTGGTTAAAAAGGTGTTTGGCACGGTTGCCTTCATTGCTCCGTCCTTTGAGCACAGGAGTTGGAAAGTTACGTTGAGGTTGTACAGGACATTGTTGAGGCCAGTTCTGGTCACCCTGTCATAGGAAGGTTTTTATTAAGCTGGAGGAGGTTCAGAAGAGATTTACAAGGATGTTGATGGGTATGGAAGGTTTGAATTGTAAAGAAAGACTGCAGGGGCTGAGACTTTTATTGGTGGAGTGTAGGAGGTTGAGAGGTGACCTAATTGAAGTTTATACAATAATGATGGGTATAGACAGCATAAATGGTAGGTGTCAAGACAGGGGGATAGATTTTTGAGTGAGAGGAGAGAGATTTAAAAAAGGCATGAGGGGCTTTTTTTTTACACAGAGGGTGGTTTGCATGTGGAATGAACTTCCTGAGGAAGTGGTGGATATGGGTACAGTTAAAACGATGAAAAGACATTTGGATAAGTACATGAATAGGAAAGGTTTGGAAGGGTATGGGCCAAGTACAGGCAGGTGGGACTAATTTAGTTTGGAATTACATTCAGCATGGACTAGTCGGACCGAAGGGTCTGTTTCCATGTTGGATGACTTTGACTCTAAGACCCATCTGCTCTAGAGGTGTGTCATAACATCACTGAGCAGGTTAATTGGGAAAATATCTAATACAAATTATGTTGATCCAGCTGTTCACAATAGTATAGCCTGATGGCCAGCCTTAAGAAGCTGGTTTCACTGATAAAGAGTTTGAAATTGGAGGGTCATAATAAGGCAACTCTCCATCCTCACTGTTACCAATTCTTTTGTGTGTGTGTGAAATGTATATTATTAAAACAACTCATAGCATCTGAATTAAAGTGACAGTTTGATGGATGATAAGCAAAGTGCAATAGGAGTTGGTTTGCAGGCTTTTGAGCGGGTTGTGGGAATTCTGCCTTGCAGGCAGCTTGTATGGCAGCTCCATTGATCGTGGCTTTGCGTTGCATTTGTAAATATCCCCCCAGAGAGGTGTGGCTCATGGACCGAGGAGTCAGAAGATGAGGTACATACAATATTTAAACCAGTAATGACTGTACATTATAAGGAAAGGCACAGCAGTGAACTCTAAACTGTGCAGGATAAATCCCAGGGCTGGAGAAACTGAAGTTGATGGAGAACACCATTAGTGTCGAAAAGCCAGCAACTGCAGAACCCAGCGCACTTGCTTTCCCCGATGCAAGCTCTCATACCTGTCACCTATAAATCAAAGCATTTTATGGCGCTCCAGTATTTACACTTCAATTAAAAAATCATAAAACTAACTCTCATGCACCAGGAAGGAAAATACAAGCAGCAGCTACTGAAATTATTGTTAATCAGTAACTCCTAACAGGCCTGGGAGCCAGTCTGGAATTTGGGTGCTCAATGATGCATGAACATTTAAGCAAGATAAACCAACCAAAGTGTGCTAATGACACATGTGATAATCACACACTAGTAAAGCTCACAGTTTCTATGCCCCCCCAACACACACACACACACACACACACACACCAGACGTGTGACTGCTTAAGATGATTTGGATTCTACTGTTAAACAGGTTAAACCTGCTCCCTTCCACATGAACATGTTCCACCAGGGTAGAGTCACTCCTTGTGTGCTTTATCAGTGCAGCTGTATTGTCCCTATCTCTGAGCTGGGAGAGCTAAGTTTAAGTCTCACTTGCTTCAGAGGTGGGTCATAGCATCCCTGTAACAGGTAGATTAGGAAAATATCTCACTTATTATACAAGAAGGAACAAGACCAGATCACCTCTGCTCACTCCTTAACACCTCCACACCTGGAGAATTACAAACCCAAACTTTTTCAAAAACCTTTGTGTCACAGAAGTGCCTATCTCCGGACTGAGGCTGTGGAAGATTTGTGTTTTCACAGGAAAAAAATATTATGATTAAGGTATATTTTAGAAATTAAAAATCTGCTTTGAGTTCATTTATCCATCAGTTATTTCTGTGGCCAAATTTCTTTTCATTTCATACAAAATTTGACAACTGATGTTATAAAAGCTTCATATGAAATAGAAAGTGAAGGATTGTTTTGCGTGTTATGGCCAAAACAAAAATTGGAACCATACAATTTCATTAGAGTTTATGATACTAAGTGAAAATTTTTATGTCTTACAGGTATTGTCGAATTAAACTGCTCAAAGATATTATGACAGTAGAGTAGGTGGGTCTTGAACTCATTCCTGAGGAAGGGCTCATGCTCGAAACGTCAATTCTCCTGCTCCTTGGATGCTGCCTGGCCTGCTGCGCTTTTCCAGCAACACATTTTCAGCTCTGATCTCCGGCATCTGCAGTCCTCACTTACTCCTTGAACTCAGGCCTGCCTAGCTCAGATGTAGGGACACTATCAATACACTACAAGAGTCCCTCAGCATTTTCTCTCCAGAGGTGGGTAATAGATGGATTAGGGGTATGGATGGATGAGTAGGAGCATTGAGTGTCCCTCAGCATTGCCTAGCATAGGGAGGATAAAGTTAAAAATCACACAACACCAGTCCAACAGGTTTAATTGGAAGCACACTAGCTTTCGGAGCGCTGCTCCTTCACCAGGTCATAGTGGCGGATACAATACTAAGGCACAGAATTTATAGCAAAAATTTACAGTGATGTAACTGAAATTATACATTGAAAAATACCTTGATTGTTGAGTCTTTCATTTGTTTGAACACCATGACAGTTTCACTTCTTTCATGTGTAAATCACAAAGTTGCATTAAAGTTGCATTCTCAGGTTAGCTGTAACAATGGATGTTAGCTAGACAATATGTTGAAGGTGTTAGCCCCCTGTGCTCTCTGTCTATGCTATGATGTTTAGATTGATTCTAATCTAAAAAGTGAGATAAGGGAGTTTTACATGAATTCATGCAGTTTTGGAGCTCAGAACTTTACATAAATTCATGCAGTTTTTGAGCAAAGTACAATGTAACTCTGCAAGTACAAATTCACCGCACAATTTATATGTGTGCATGTGGGTCTTTGTCTGTGTGTGTGTGTCTGTCTGTCTAGGTTGGGGATTGTGAGTGTGAGAGAGAGTGTATATGTGTGTAAGTATAGAGTGTCTTAAGTCTGTGAGGGGGTGCATTTGTGAGTGTGGGAGTGTGTGCGTGTTTGGGGTGGGGGTTGTGTGTGTCTGTGAGAGAGAGTGTATATGTGTGTGTATGAGTGTAGAGTGGTCTAAGTCTCTGAGAGGATGCCTGTGTGAGTGTGGGAGTGTGTGTGTCTGTAAGGGTGTGTGTGAGTGTCTGTGTGTGTGCCTGTGTATATGTGTGTCCGTGTATATATAGGAGTGCGTGTGTGTGTAGTGCAATGGTGGTCTCCTGTAATGTGACATGAACCCAAGGTCTCAGTTGAGGCCCTCCCTCTGGGCACCGAACTTAGCTATCAGCCTCTGCTCAGCCACTTTTCACTGCTGCCTGTCCCGAAGTCCGCCTTGGAGGATAGTCACCTGAAGGTCCAAGGTCGAATGTCCCGGACCGCTGAAGTGTTCCCCAACTCCCACTGGGAAGATAGGCTGTGTGTGTCACAAGATGGAGCATTTATTCATCTTCCTATCCCGACATCAGAGTACAAATACTGCTCAACATTCTCTGCCACAGGAAGCTGTTGAGGCCAACCCATTGCATGCTTTAAAGAAGGAGTTAAATACAGTTCTTAGGGCTAAAGGGATCAAAGAGTAGGGGAAGAAACAGAGAACAGGGGACTGAGTTGGATGATCCATTATGATCATACTGAACAGTGGGGCAGGCTTGAAGGGCTGAATGGCCGACTCCAGCTCCTAATTTCTATGTTTCTAATATGGTAAACAGTGGGAAATACTGATGTAAATTGGAAAATAAATCAGAGTTGGCCCTCCCAGGTTAGCCAGTGAAATGTAAATATCATGTGAATTTCCAACACAACAGCTTTTAACATGCCTCCATTAATAAAGTCAAGGATTTTCTGTCAAACTGTTCTGTAACTTTTGGTGACTTATGCCCATGTACAAGGCCATCCGCTCCTTTCGAGTTGTACCCTCTGTTGTTCACTGTCTCTCCATGCTCCTTCTACCAAGGTACAGGTCATTCTGCTATAACATGCATTTCCTCAACATGAATTTGCTGTAATGCGATTGATGAACTGGGTCGCTGTTTGTAGTGTGAACTTTTAACACATGCCGTGGCTGTAACGCAATTACATCTCCAATACTTCTAAAGTGCGATTTTTCTATAACACGGGGTTGCATAAGAACACAACCATTGTGTTAAAGAAGAACTGACTGTACTTCAATGCCAGTATTGGACTGGGGTGGACAAAGTCAGAAGTCACACTGAAGTCACTTGATGAACGGGCAGAGTTCCAAAACCTTATGATTTCAAATACAGTACAACCTCGGTTATCCAAACATCAATTATCTGAATTTCAGATTATCCAAACAAGATCACAAGGCCCCAGTGCTTGGGTAAACTGTATTATCCGAACATTCAATTATCCAAATGCTCGATTATTCGAACAAAATACACCCCCGCCCATGTCGTTCGGATAATCGAGGTTGCCCTGTAAGTCTATTGGACCGTAACTTAGTGTCATGTGACTTCTGACTTTGCCCAGTGTACTCCAACTGCCACCTATTTACCCATTCCACCAAACAGTAACTTGGGTCTTCAAAGAGATTCAATCAAGTGCCATGCCTAATCTGTTTTATACAAGAGGCTGGGGTAAAGCCCAGAAATTGCCTCCTTAATGTCATCATTGCTGTACCTACAGCATATGGACTGCAACCATTCACCTTCTCATGGGTTGGGCAATGAATGCTGATCCAACAAAAGGTAAAGTTGGAGGGTAATATATCTACATGGATGGAGCCCTGCTTTCTGCACAGGATGAAAAGAATCCGGATAAATAGAGCTAAGGCTGATGCCTTTCTATAATTCAGATTCTAGATAGAACTTTAAGCATAAGTTGAAACGAATAATGGAATGCAATGTGATGTTGAGTTTCCAGTATCATTTGTAGATTGGGCCTTATGAAGTGAAGCATCATCAGACTTGCTACACAGTGACAGGAGACAGCAATGCCCAGTAGTGGAGACTTGGAGACAGCAATGCCCAGTACTGGAGACCTGGAGACAGCAATGCCCAGTAGTGGAGACCTGGAGACAGACAGCAATGCCCAGTAGTGGAGACCTGGAGACAGCAATGCCTAGTAGTGAGACCTGGAGACAGCAATGCCCAGTAGTGGAGACCTGGAGACAGCAATGCCCAGTAGTGAGACCTGGAGACAGCAATGCCCAGTAGTGGAGACCTGGAGACAGCAATGCCCAGTAGTGGAGACCTGGAGACAGCAATGCCTAGTAGTGGAGACCTGGAGACAGCAATGCCCAGTAGTGGAGACCTGGAGACAGCAATGCCCAGTACTGGAGACCTGCAGACAGCAATGCCCAGTAGTGGAGACCTGGAGACAGCAATGCCCAGTAGTGGAGACCTGGAGACAGTAATGCCCAGTAGTGGAGACCTGGAGACAGACAGCAATGCCCAGTAGTGGAGACCTGGAGACAGCAATGCCCAGTAGTGGAGACCTGGTCCATGCCCATCACTGCAGAGAGAAACTCCAAATAAGCTGACGGAATCTCAAAGGGGCAGCTTACACAGTGACAGTGATGCCGGGGCAGGGGGTCTGAGCTTAGGACTCAGCTGGGTTTGGATTATGTAGTGAGTGGCTTTCTAGAAATTAGTAAGACAGAAGATAGACTTTAAAAACGAAGCAAAGCGTTTCACAACTGGAAAGCATTTTTCTCTTTTGGAATTCTAGTTTAATATTTCTGATGTGAAGTCATTAGTTAGGAGTTTCTTTCATTTCCAAATACAGAACAGAAGGTCAAGATCCTATTGTCTACCTCTGGTTTTGGTAAGAACTAGCAACTTGAACATAGCCTCTCAGACGACAGACATTGTGCAACATGACTAACATATTGCTTTGAAGTATGCAAAACTTAGTTTTACTTCATAAGCATTAACAGGAATGAACAATTGTAATTTTTATACAATTAAGATCTTAAACCATTTTTAATAAAGCTTTATTTTATAAGTCCTACTGTTAAAGATCAGAATTCAAATAAGATCCAATATTCAAGTTGCTGTGAACTTGCTTGGTACAACAGTGAAACAGACCAACACATCCATGCCGACTAGATATTCCACATTAATCCAGTCCCATTTGCCAATAATGATTAGCCATACCATACAACAGCTGAAGGCTGCTTCATGTTGAATGTTGAAATGTAACCATGTGCAGTTTTTCATGGTTTGATCGTTCTTTACTCATACAGCCCTCAGTTGACTGCTTCTTCTGGGATAAGCTGCCAGGTAGACACGAAGATTGAAGAGAGTGGCGTTTGTCCCTCACTGAGGGACTCCACTCGGACTTTGTTGTACCTCCGCAACTATTTTCCCTTTTGTCTGATTCTCAGCAGTTCCAACAAACTCTTTTATTTACACACTATTACACATCATTGATCCCTGTAATGCAGCTCTGTGGAGAAGGTTACACCTTCCTCTCTCCTCAGAGTCCAATGTTAATATTTTATCATCTTATGATGCTTCTGCAAATCCACCTCTTTGATCAAGGGTCTGATCATTTGCTCTACTTATCTCATTCAATGACTTAGTGCCAAGTTTTATTTTGACAACTCTCCAGTGAAGCGCCACAGGGTTAAGGATGCTCTATCAATGCAGATTGTTGTGGTGGCGGTAATTGTTGGAGCCACCTGATAGTATTTTTGCCAGTTTCTGGGTACTTTACTGTGTTTGATAGACTGCAAATGCTGTTGCTAGGGTATTGCTGAAGAAATAAACTTGGAAATAAACTTGAAGGCCGAAGGGCCTGTGCTGTACTGTTCTATGTTCTATGTAAATTACCGTGTGATGACACAATTAGGCAGATTTGGGTGGGATATGACAACCGAGAGCAGGAGGCATTTGGAACTATTTAATCGGAAATCCTGTGCAACCAAAACAGAAATTGCTGGGAAAACTCAGGAGGTCTGGCAGTATACGTACAGCGCAAGTGTGTATGGAATGAGCTGCGAGAGGATGTGTTGAAGGCTGGTACAATTGCAACATTTAAAAGGCATTTGGATGGGTATATGAATAGGAAGGGTTTGGAGGGGTATGGGCCAGGTGCTGGCAGGTGGGACTAGATTGGGTTGGATTATCTGGTCGGCATAGACGGGTTGGACCGAAGGGTCTGTTTCCGTGCTGTACATCTAAATGACAATGACTCTAAGTGGATTAATACAGACTACATCTCTAGGTTTGTCTTTCTGCTCAGTAAAAACATCAAAAGCTTGGAGAAAGTCATTTTGTTTTCCCTCACCAGCAACTGTTTTCTTTAACCAGCGGTGAAGAGACTTTGCCGTTGGTGTGCTGAACGGCAGTCCCTCCTGTGAAGCCAAAGGACCGTCTCTCCATGGATTGGGGCCATTGAATTGCCGTCACCAGCTTTTTTTTGTGAGGTTGTACAGGATGTTGGTGAGGCCTCTTCTGGAGTTCTGGTCACCCTGTTACAGGAAGGATATTATTAAATTGGAGAGGATTCAGAAAAGATTTACCAGGATGTTGCCAGGAATAGAGTTACAAATCACACAACACCAGGTTAAAGTCCAACAGGTTTAATTGGAAGCACACTAGCTTTCAATTAAAACTGTGGGACTATAACCTGGTGTTGTGTGATTTTTAACTTTGTACACCCCAGTCCAACACCAGCATCTCCGAATCATGGCCAGGAATAGAGAGTTTGAGTTATAAAGTGAGGCTGGGTCTTTTTCCCATGGAATGTAG
This sequence comes from Chiloscyllium plagiosum, assembly GCF_004010195.1. NCBI lineage: Eukaryota > Metazoa > Chordata > Chondrichthyes > Orectolobiformes > Hemiscylliidae > Chiloscyllium > Chiloscyllium plagiosum. The sequence continues at coordinate 103,216,922 of NC_057718.1, read as the reverse complement.
GAGGTGGAATGGTTTATGAAATCATGAGGGACATAGATAAAGTGACCAGTAAGGGTCTTTTCACCAGGCTTTGAGAGTTCAAAACTAGCAGGTATATTTTTAAGGTGAGAGGAGAAAGATTTAAAAAGGACGTGAGGGACAACAGTTTTACACATAGAGTGGATTGTGTGTGGAATGACCTTCCTGAGGAAGTGGTGAATATGGGTACAGTTACAACATTTAAAAGACATTTGGATAAGTACATGAATAGGAAGGGAGATGGGCCAGGAGCAGGCAGGTGGGACTAGTTTAGTTTGGGAACATGGTTGGCATGAACTAGTTGGGCCGAAGGGTCTTGTTTCCATGCTGGATGACTCTATGACTCTATAATGGGGACAATCCAAGCCACATACAAATTCCTGTAAATTCAGTCCCATACTTACGGCCTTTTCTTTATCTACCTCACTTGCTACATAGGCAAAATAAAACCCCAAATAAATCTGTCCATATTCCCATTCATAAAGCCACATTTTCTGTTCTGATTACACCATGATTTTCTGAGCACATTTTAAAAATTTCTGTCTTCATCGATTGTACCCAGCAGGTTCTGGGTGTCCAGCTCAATGCTTTCTCTCTCTCCTCTTTTACATTGGTGAACTTCCAAACCTCTGTGACATTTCCAGAATGAAGGGACTAAAGTTGGCATCTCATGGTCTTGTTCACTCCCAAGAACAACTTGTAATATCGGCAGTATACACGCCTATTAAAGTCAGCCCATTCTGGCAGTAGATCACTGTTTATTATCAGTGGAATTAGTGTTTAACTAAGAGAGGCGCCAAACTTATCTTAAAAAAGGGCAACATTTATCAAGCCAAGTTATCTTCCCCTGCGCTAGCAGTTTTCGTTGTAATTAAGAGTGTTTAATCTTTCAGTACAATCCAAATGGAACAGGCAAAGAACTCCAAGAAATTTTCATCCATCTTCCCTTGTCATGCTAGAGGGTCACAGAGTCCCACAGATTGACCAATGATCCACAACATATCCTTCAATGACAGCTTGGCGATTCAGCTAGGCCAATGAAGTAGGCCATTCAGCCCCTCAAGCCTAAAAAACATATAATAAGGTCAGAAGTCAGATGACACCAAGTTATAGTTCAACATGTTTATCTGAAATCACAAACTTATTAAGCGCTGCTCCTTCATCAGGTGACATCATGACTATTTGATCAGTTCAGGGCTGATCTTCTACTTTAAGTCTACTTTCCGGCCTTACCCCCATTTGTCTTGAATCTCTCAGGGGCCATGAGTCAATTAGTCTTACTTTGGAATTGTCTCAAGCACTGAGAATGCTCCGCTCTGCCGGCTGGAAATTTCTGAAGGTATGCAATCCTCCGACTGAAGGAAGTGCTTCTGATTTCAGTCCTGAATATTCCTCACTGGGGACTATGCTCCTCAACATGGCAGAGGTGATGGTCTCTCAGCCGTCAAGTCCTTGTGTGTTGCAATGTAAAATGAGATCCCCCTTCCTGCTTCTGAACACCAGGCAATTGATTTCCGCTCTGCCTCAGCTCTGACAATGCTGGAATCAATCCGGTGATCCTCTCCTGCAGTGAATCACACTATCTCCTTATGTACAGCTCTTATAACTCCTCTGGTCTGATCATCTCTCTGGGGTGATTGATGAGCCTAATGTGCGATTCAGCCACTCTGTCACATGCAGGATTTGGAAGCTTGGGTAGATGGGCAGCTTGGAGGATTGTGCACTCCCTGTGACACCTTGACCAACACCTCCATGCATTCCCGATGAGGTCTCCCAGTGAGCCTTCTACACTTTGTTCAATCACCAGACAGGGATTCCCAGGGGTCAGCATGGTGTCTGACCTCTTCAGGAGTTTTTGAGGACATCCCTGAAGGATTCCCTTCGTCCTCCTGAGAATCTCCAGTTAACTCCACTTTATCGCACCCCACTTCATTATTCCCCCAAAGCGGCTTGCGCCTTGTCCCTACAATTCACAGACAGGATTAGCCTGGCAGCCCCATTGTTTCATCCTCTTCCGGTGCCACTCATTTCTTACATCTTTCCATTTTGATTCTATTTCTTCCTCCTGTGTTCAGTCCCTCCCCAGTTATGATTCTTCTGACATTTTACACTGGTTCCACAATTTCCAGTTTCTGCTGCTACCTGCCTCCTCTTTGTTATGGACATGCAACCCCTTGACACAGCCCATCGCCCATCAGGATGGTCTGAAGGCTCTCTGCTTCCTCCATGAAAGGAGGCCTGAACTGTCCCCAGCCATCACTGACCTCCTTTGCCTGGCTGAACCGCTCCTGGGTTTGAGCAACTTTCCCTTTAACACGTCTCACTTTTGTCAAAGATGTGGCTATGGGTACCCTGCATGGGTCCCAGTTAATGCTGTCCCTTTGTGGGGTGATTTTTAAAAATTCATTGGATATTGGTGTCACTGGCTGGGCCAGCATTTATTGTCAATCTCTTATTGCCCAGAGGTCAGTTAAGGGTCAACCACATTGCTGGCCAGCCCAGGTGAGGATAGCAGTCTCCTTCCCCAAAGGGTACTAGTGAACCAGATGGGTTTTCCAATTGACAATAGCTTCATGATCATCACTAAACTCCTAATTCCAATTTTTTCTTGAATACCAATTCCATTATCTGCCTTGGCAAGATTTGAACCAAGGACCTCAGAACACTACCTGGGTCTCTGGATTAATAGCTTCACAATAATACCGCCAGGCCAATGCCTGTATTCCTCATTCCAGTCCCACTCAGTATCTGACCCACAACCCTCTCTCCAATACATTGACAATGTTTATTGGTGCTGCTTCCTGTCTCACCCGCAAATAGAAAACACATGTATCCAATTTGTTTCCAATGTCAGTCCTTCCCTCGCCTTCAGCCGGTCCAACTCTGACTCCTCCCTTCCCTTCCTCGTCATCTCTGTTTCCTTTTCCAGGGATAGGCCAGCTACTGATATCCACTGCAAACTCGCCCCTCCCATAGTTACCTGGACTATATATCCTCACACCCTGCTTCCTGTAAGGACTCCATCCCATTCCCCATCTCTTTTGTATCTGTTCAGATGATGCCACCTTCCAAAGAGTTGTCTCTGACATGTTCTCCCTTCTGCTGAATAGAGGATCCACCCTGGTTGTGGTTGATAGGATGTGGAGCCAGGGGGTTGGGGTGGGGAGGGGGGAACAAGGGGGCATGTTGGGAAGCAGTGGAAACACATACATCAGCCGGCGAAGTCAGGTCCTCACTGTTGTCCTTGTCGCTAATAGGAATACGGCATCGTGAAAGCACCCCCATTGCATATAACTGCTGAGTCCATATGTTTCAAATGACTTCTTATGGAGGTTTAAAAAGAAACAAACAGTTTGAAATAAATCACTTGCTTCCCTGCGTGCTTACAGATAAAAACCAGTTTGCAGGAACTGAGTGTTGTAAAATGCCTACGAGTTGTGATGGAGCCCAGGAGTTTTGAATTTAATGAAAACCTCTCTCCATTCTATCAGCATGGCCTGACTGGACACAGGGTATATTTTCCCCTTGAGTTAGGGGTGGCTTATGACAAATCATGATGTGGAAATCAATAGACAGAAGGCAATATCTGGAGATATACCCATATGAATCTGAGAGATAAATTATTGACCATAGGCATAGCCTGATCTCTTTTCTCAGAGTGTTTCTATCCCATCTCACTAACTATCTGAAAGAAAATCAAATATTTTGTTTGGGCTCCACTAATATCAGCAACTTTTACTATCTTAATGGTATTTTTATTGATTCTGCCCTTAATGGGAGCTGTATATATTTGATGTTGGTCATTTAAAGGAGATGTGAGTAATGCAGTTTCTCACCCAGCATCATAAAGCAGCCCACTGTCTGACAAGCAGTGTGAACTGAATATAAGAAGGCATTTAATCTACTGTTGGCTTATACTTATCAAGAAGAGAAAGAGAGAGAGAGAAGGGGAAAAAAATTAAAAATTAAAGGCTACCTTCTCACACGCCTGAATCTCAAACAATCTGGCCATCAGCAACCAGACAACAGAAAGGGCATTGGCGGGGTGACCTTGGCTGTGACATCATGTGCTGTTGGAAAAGAAATGAAGCCATTAGATTGAAAGACGGAGGGTTATAAATCAACCCATTTCCAATAAGCTACTGTGTTGGTCATCCATCAGTGCCAGGCACAGAACACAGCAGACTATGGAGACATCAGAGCTACAAAAACAGAGACATAAACAATAATAATCCCAACCTGATATTTCAAACCCTTCAGGAAATTCAGTTACATATTCTTTCTTTTGTTTGTCAGAAGTGATATTTAAAGGTTGAGAAGTAATTTATGAGCAAAGTCGATGTGTAATTGCGGTCACGAGTACACCAGAGTGGGTTCATTAAATGAAGCTATCATCAAATCTGTATGATGTATAAACCATTTTAGAATGCACTTTTTAAAAAAAAATAAAAAATTTATAAACCATTTTCAAATGCACTTCTTTACCAAAAGAAAATAACGTGTAAATCATTTTAGACTGCACTTTTTCTAAAATAAAAACAATTGTATAAACCATTTTAGAATGCACTTTTTAAATAAAAAATTGTGCGAGCCATTTTAAAATGCACTGCTTTACAAAAAGAAAATACCATTTTAGAATGGACTTTTTTTAAAAATAAAAAAATTGTACAAACCATTCTAGAAAGCACTTTGTTTTGAAAAAGAAAGAAATTGCATAGTTTTTTCTCCAGCCTTTGTTTCATTTTTATTTGACAGAATGCCTAAGTAATCACTATGCCTCTGTTGAAAGCAACCCCACTATAAAAGTAATATTTTGCAGACCAACACCACCCGCACCTCTTTCTCTAGGAATTACTGCTCCCTCCATCACCCACTGAACCAAACCTGTTGTCCTGCATCTATCCATACCCTATGGAGCATTATCAGACATAGCCTGTCCCAGCTTGGGCCAGCCAGCTTAAAGATACAGCCATGCAAGACTCTGTAATCTAATCACTTTAGCCACAGACAAAACAACGTCAAGCACTGAAGAAATCAAATTGGAAAAATAATGCAGCATAATGTAAAAAATGTGACAGAATATTAGAGAAATTTGATTAACGAAGATGTGATTACCCAAGCTAATCAATGAGCAATGCTCCCTGGCATCAACAATGTAGTGAGGTTGTCATATACCACCCCCCACCCAGTCCCGGAACAATGGCAGCAGAATTCCTGCCCTGAAGTAGGAAATCTATAACATAATTCTGTGTTTCTGTTTGTTCCGATAACATTACAAATGGAGTCATGTGAAATGCAGCAGCTATCCATTAGAATGTGGATAATTTTAAACAAATTGGCACACATGACAGCATTACAAAGTTTTTCAGCCCCTGCATTTTATTTACATATTTTCATAAATTCACTCGTGAGACATGGGCTGGTGTTTATCACCTATACCTAGTTGCCCCTTGAGAAGGTGGGGTTGAGCTGCCTTCCTAAACCGCTGCAGTCCACGTGCTGTGGGTAGACCCACAATGCCCTTAGGGAGGGAATTCCAGGATTTTGACTGAAGGAACAGCGATATATTTCCAAGTCAGAATGGTGACTTCCAACAACCATGACCATCTTCCTCTGTGCCAAGTATGGCTCCAGCCAGCAGAGAGCTTGCCCCCGATACCCATTGGTTCCAGATTCAATTTGATTTATTGTTGTCCCATGTACCTAAGTACAGTGAAAAGCTTTGTTTGCGAGCAGTACAGGCAGATCATATTAAGCAAGGATGTACAGTCCATAGGATGCTCAGACAGAGCAAGGCGTACAGATTATACTGCACAGGAGGTGTGCAAAGCAAGATCAACATGAACAGGTTCAACACTATTTGAAGTTAGACAGTCCATTCATCAGTCCAACAACAGCAGGGAAGGAGCTGTTCTTAAACCTGTTGGTGCGTGTGTTGAAGAGTTTGATGTCACTCTAGATCAAATGCAGCCTTGATGCCAATGAGGGAGCAGCAATTCCTAGAGAAAGAGGTGGGGCATGGGAGGTTGGTCTGCAAAATATTGATGTCAACGTCGGGCACTCGCACCTCACCTCTGAATAGCTGCTCTTTTGAACCAAGGCGGTAATGAGACCAGGGGCTGAGTGGCCCTGGTAGAACCCAAGTTAGGGTCACTGAGCAGCTTATTGTTGTCAGGGCACATAGCCTTTACAGTATCCAGTGTCTCCAATTGTTTCTTGATATCATGCGGAGTGAATCAAATTGGCTGAAGATTGGTATCTGTGATGCTGGGGACCACTGGAGGAAGCTGAGATGGATCATGAACTCGGCTTTTCTGACTGAAGATTGCTGTAAAAGCTTCAGCTTTACCTTTTGCACTGATGTGCTGGGCTCTTCCATTGTTGAGGATGGGGATATTTGTGGAGAATTATTTAATTGCTCACCACCATTTGTGACTGGATGTGGCAGGACCTGATCCGTTGGTTGTGGATTGCTTAGCTCTAGGAGAAAGTGAGGACTGCAGATGCTGGAGAGTCAGAGACAAAAGGTGTGGCACTGGAAAAGCACAGCAGATCAGGCAGCTTCCGAGGAGCAGGAGAGTTGATATTTCGGGCATACGCCCTTTATCAGGGTCTCTTAGCTCTGTCCACCATATGCAGCTTGTGCTGTTTGGCAAGTATTCCTGTTTGGTGGCTTCAGCAGGTTGACATCTCATCTTCAGGGTATATCCACTGCTGCTTCTGACATGCCCTCCTGCACTCTCCATTGCACCAGGGTTGATCCCCTGGCTTGATGGTAATGGTTGAGTGGAGGATATGCCAGGCCATGAGGCTACAGATTGTGCTGGAGTACAATTCTGCTGCTGTTGGTGACACACAGCACCTCATGGATGCCCAGTCCTGAGTTGCTAGATCTGTTTGAAGTCAGTCCCATTTAGCACGGTGACAGTGCCACACAACACGATAGAGGGTATTCTCAATGTGAAGGTGGGACTTTGTCTGCACAAGGACTGGACGGTGATCACGCTTACAGATACCGTCATGGACAGATACATCTGCAGCTGGAGGATTGGTAAGGATGAAGTCAGGTATGTGTTTCCCTCGTGTTGGTTCCCTCACCACCTGCTGCAGACCCAGTTTAGCACCTGACCAACTCGATCAGTAGTGCTGCTGCCGAGTCACTCTTAGTGGTGGACACTGAAAACCCCCACCCAGAGTACATTTTGTGCTCAAAATAGAGTGAAAGGGAGAATCAAACAGACAAAAGGCAAAATTAATGATATTTACTTGAATGTGCATAATGCTCAGAATAAAATAAATGAATTAATATATAAATAGATCATGTAGCCATTATGGAGACATGGTTAAGAGGAGTTTAAAGCTGGGAACTAAATAAATAAAAACAGATTGCTGAAAAATCTCAATTGGTCTGGCAGCACCTGTGGAGAGAAATCAGAGTTTTGGGTCTGGTAACCCTTCCTCAGAACTGATGGCAGCTGGGAAAATACAGGGGGAGGGGGGTAAGGAGTAAACAACAGGTGCAGATAGAGCCTAGAGAGAGAGAGAGAGAGAGAGAGAGACAGAAAAAGGAGTGGGTAATGATCAGCCTGGGAGAATGAATGGCTGCTAATGGGGATTGTGTGTAATAGCAGACCATGAGATAACAAGACCTGGTGTGTGAGGGTGGGGGAAAGCGTGGAGAACGGTGCTCACACCCTAAGATTACCAAGAATTGCCAAGCGGGAAGCAAGGTGTTGTTTCTCCAGCTTGTGCTGAGCTTCACTGGAACACTGCATCAAGTCTGAGACAGAGATGTTGGCCACGGAACAGGGTGGGGTGTAGAAGTGACAGGCAACTGGAAGCTCAGGGTCTTTTTTGGGAATGTAGGTGTTCTGCAAAGCGATCATCCAGTCTATGCTTTGTTATGCTTAGGATTATTTAGGGTCATGTGACTTCTCAAATCAGCAAGCAGGAAGGAAAAGGTGGTGGAGCAGCTTCTTCTGTACAGGCTTGAATAGTTACAACAGCAAGCAATTATCTTCAATTGTACAGTCATAGAGATGTACAGCACGGAAACAGACCCTTCGGTCCAACCCGTCCATGCCGACCAGATATCCCAACTCAATCTAGTCCCATTTGCCAGCATTTGGCCCATATCTCTCCAAACCCTTCCTATTCATATACCCATCCATGTGCCTTTTAAATATTGCAATTGTACCAGCCTCCACCACTTCCCTCTGGCAGCTCTTTCCATACATGCACCACTGTCTGTGTGAAAAAGTTGCCCCTTAGGTCTCTTTTATATCTTTCCCCTCTCACCCTAAACCTATGCCCTCTAGTTCTGGACTCCCCCACCCCAGGGAAAAAACTTTGTCTATTTATTTTATCCATGCCCCTCATGATTTTATAAAACTCTATAAGTTCACCCCTCAGCCTCCAATAGTGCAGGGAAAACAGCCCCAGCCTATTCAACCTCTCCCTGTAGCTCTAATTCTCCAACCCTGGCAACATCCTTGTAGATCTTTTCTGAACCCTTTCAAGTTTTACAACATCCTTCTGATAGGAGGGAGACCAGAATTGTATGCAATATCCCAAAAGTGGCTGAAACAACCACAAAATGTACAGTCACAACATGACCTCCCAACTCCTATAGTCAATGCACTGTCCAATAAAGGAAAGCATACCAAACACCTTCTTCACTATCCTATCTACCTGAAACTCCACTTTCAAGGAGCTATGAACCTACACTCCAAATACTCTTTGTTCAGCAACACTCCTCAGGGCCTGATGATGTTGAATGCTGATGGACAGAGGTGAGAAACAACAAGGCAAAAATGTTAGAGTCCAATACAAAGGATTAAACAGCAGAACATTTAGAAACATCTTCATGAAGTATTAATCATATGTGACAAACTTATGTGAATTCTTTGAACAGGTACCAAGCAAGATACATAGAGGGGAACTGGTAGATGTGAATTATGTAGATTTACAAAAGGTGTCTGATAAGGTCCTACATGATAGGCTACTCAGTAAGGTAAGAGACTGTGATGTTGGGGCTCAATATGAATTGAGGTATAACTTTCTAATGGAAGGCAGAGAATTGGGATAAGGAGGGCATTTTTGAAGTGGAGTTGAGTTCCACAGGGATCAGTACTGAGGCCACAAATATTTACAATATATATTACTGCCTTGGACAGGATTGGTAATGTTTGAACAGCCATTTTGAATAAGAGAGAAAGCACATAGTAAGGATGAAATAAAGAATCAACAGTGGGACATAGACAGATTAAGCAAGTGAGCAAAAACCTGGAAGACAGAGGATAATGTGGGAAAGTGTGAGGTTATGCATTTTGGCAGGAAGAACAGAAGAGTTGAACATTATTTAAATGGAGAAAAACTGCAGAAAGCTGCACCACAGTGGAATTTGGGATTGGGGACTGTCCTGGGAAAGTTCCCTCAGCTGAGGCCAGGTATGGAGGGACATCCGATGTGGAGAGGTGAGTAGATTGAGCCAGTGCTTGTTGGAATTTAGAAGAATGAGAGGTGACCTTATAGAAACTTACAAGATGCTTCGGGGACTTGACAGGGTGAATGTGGAGACGTTGTTTCTCCTGGTGGGAGAATCTCAGACCTAAGGGCATCATCTCAGAATGAGGGGGTGGCCCATTTACAACAGAGATGAGGAGGAATTTCATCTGTCAGAGGGTAATGAATCTGTGTAATTATTTACTGCAGAGAGGTGTCGAGGCTGGGTCATAAGTATATTCAAGGCTGAGAGAGACAGATCTTTAATGAAGAAGGGAATCAAGGGGAAAGGCAGGAAAATGGATTTGAAGATTATCAGATCAACCACAATCTGATTGAATGGTGGAGCAGTGTTGATGGGCCGAAAGGATTAGAAGGATATGGACCAAGTGCAGGGAATGGTGTAGCGTGGATGGTCATTTTGGTCAGTGTGGACCAGTTTGGGCCAAAGGGTTTGTCTCTGTGCTGTGGGACTCTATGACTCTATGAATGCTCTATTTCAGCTCCTTTGTCTTGTGTTTGTATGGCCTTATCTTGCACCAGTCTGGGTGAAATATAAATGTTTCCCTCAGCAATTGAACACTACCACCACGATTCCATGATTCTTATGCCTCCCTCCCCCCTGCCTCTGACCACTCAAGCCCCTCTCCCAGGCCCTGCCACTGGACAAGTGGTCTTCACCTCGGTGATGGCAGTAATGTGGGAACAGCCTGCCTGGGCCTGTTGCTCAATTTAAGATCTTTGGCTTCTCATGGCTGCAGCTGTTGGCCTTAACAAAAGGTATAACCAAATGACATTCACAAAAAAAAATCCCCAAGACTGAAGCCATGGAAGAAATGAATGCCTACAGCCGATAGAATTGTCAAGTTTGTCTGTGGAATGACACATGTGCTTCCAGTTCCAGTACTTAGTTTGGTATTTGTACACATTTACTATTAGCTTATACAAATTAAGATCATTTCTTTCCTGCAGTATGTTATGTCTATTGATGAAATACAATACTCCGCAGGTATATGAAACATTCTTCTGAGCAAGTGTATGTTTTGAAACACCCATTTCCTCATTCAAGAAACAGAAAATACACGACTAAGTGTGTTCTCTCCTGGGTTTTATCCTTATACACAGAGTGGTGGGTGCGTGGAATGCACTGCCAGCAGTGATAGTAGAATCAGATACATTAGGGACATTTAAGCGACTCTTGGATAGGCACTTGGATGATAGTACAATGAAGGGTATGTAAGTTAATGTAGATCTTAGAGTAGGATAACAGGTCAGCATAACATCGAGGGCCGAACAGCCTGTGCAGTTCTATGTTCTAAGTTCTATATGGCTATGCAAACGGGCAGGAGAAAGTTAGGACTACAGATGCTGGAGATCAAAGTCGAGAGTATGGTTCTGGAAAAGTACAGCAGGTCAGGCAGCATCCAAGGAGCAGGAGAATCGATGTTTCAGGCATAAGCTCTTTATTCCGAAATGTTGATTCTCCTGCTCCCCGGATGCTGCCTGACCTGCTGTGCTTTTCCAGCGCCACATTCTCGACTGTGCAGACAGGCAGCCTGATGTGTAAGTACAGACACAGCAGGGGGTTGCTGCCATGGTGAGGAGGGATAGGGTGGAGAGCAGTGATCAGATTCCATCGGTACAGTGGTTAGCACTGCTGCCTCACAGCGCCAGAGACCTGGGTTCAATTCGCGCCTCAGGCAACTCTGTGTGCAGTTTGCACATTCTCTCAGTGTCTGCGTGGGTTTCCTCCGGATGCTCCGGTTTCCTCCCACAATCCAAAAATGTACAGGTTAGATGAATTGGCCATGCTAAATTACCCATAGTGTTAGGTGAAGAAGTAAATGTAGGGGAATGGGTCTGGGTGGGTTGTGCTTTGGAGGGTCGGTGTGGACTTGTTGGGCTGAAGGGCCTGTTTCCACACTGTAAGTAATCTAATCTAATCAGCTGGAACTGGGGATAACTGCCCCTTGTGGTGGACAGGTCACATATGGGAGCCTTCCACAGCTCCTCAATGTAGCCTCTGACAGGGAAATGGGACCATGTTAGGAACAATGTGTGCCTGATGACAAAGAGAGGGGGAGAGGGAGAGATTGAGAGAGAGGGAGAATGAGTCTAAAATAATCAGGTTTTCTCCAGCTGGATTTCGTTTCCTCCAAACAAAAGTGAAAATAATCCTTAAAAGGCAGAAATTAGATTTGAGGATTAACAGATGAGCCATGATCTCATTGATGGTGGGTACCAGTCTCGATGGGCTGAATGACCTACAACTGCTCCTATGTCTCATGGTCTTGAAAAGCTCCAGGAAATAGAGTGATGATGCTTCAAACACAGTGTAGGGGCTGTAATTCTAAATGTGTCAGAAAAAGCCCCAATTTCGTCTGACGCCACGGAGGGGAATTTGTCAAATTTGAGGCTTGAAATGTCTAATCCTCCCATTTTGTTTCCAATCCATTGCTATGCCGACCTGAACAGGCATCCCTTCACTCTTAGTAAACATTGAAAATGGATACCAAACTCAACAATGGAAAAGGTAGCAGAGTGGAACTGAGGGTTTACAAATCGGCCAGGATCTCCGCCCGCTGCTCATCCCCTGTATCCAAGCCGCCTTCAGCAACTAGATATTGGTCAGTTTTACCAGGAACAAGTGGGACAAATCACTCAACCCACCGAACAGAGGCTAGATAACCAAATGAGAGGGAAAGGTATAGAGCAATGTTGCTCTGGCTGAGGTATGAAGGATATGAGAAGGTTAATGAATGGATTAATTAGTGGATCACTAATGCTGGCATAGTCTGAATGGACTGAATGGCCTGCTTCAATGCTGTTTACTGCTTGTAATCCATAAAGAAGGAACAACAGTACAGCACAGCCTGTACTGACACATTTGCCCTTCCATACTAAACCTGTCTTCCCTCTATTCCCTTCCTGTTCATGTATCCGTCCAGGTGCTACTTGAATGCTGCTATTGTGTCTGCTTCCACCCCCTCTCCTCTGGCAGCATGTTCCAGGCACTCCCCATCCTTTGTGTGAAACACCTGCCTCGCACATCTCTTTTAAACTCCCGTCCTCACACCGTGAACCTGTGTTCCCCCAGTAATTGACCCCTCCACCTTGAGAAAAAGCCTCATACTTGCCGCTCTATCCATAATCACAACCTTATAAACTTCTATCAGGTTGCCCCTCAACCTCCTGCGTTCCAGTGAAAACAAATCCAGTTTATCTTAACCTTTCTTCATCGCTAAAATCCCCCACACCAGGCAACATCCTGGTAAACCTTTTCTTTAACCTCTCTAAAGCATATGCATCCTTCTGGTAGTGTGGTGACCAGAACTGTACACAGCATTTCAAGTGTAGTTTAACTAAAGTTCTATAAAGCTGCAGCGTAACCTGTCTATCCTTATACTCAATGCCCTTTCCAATGAAGGTAAGCATGCCACAGGCCTTTTTTACTACATTATCTACCAGCACTGCCACCTTCAGTGAGCTGTAGACCTGCACACCCAGATCCCTCTGCGTATCAATACTCCTAAGGGTTCTGACATTCACTGTGTAATTTCCACTTGTACTTGACCTTCCAAATGCATCACCTCACATTTGTCTGGATTAAACTCCATCTGCTGTGACTTTTTTTTTCGTTTCTTTTCAATTAACTACTCCAGTAATCACCTGTGTAGCCAATTAAACATTTACATGCAAAGCCCATTATGGGCAATGCAAGCCATTAGAAGTGAAGAGGCGGGGGAGTGGGGAGAGAGGAAAGGAGTAAATCGAAGTGGAGTTGGAGCAGGATAAAATCTATCTTTAGTGCCATTTGATTTTTAAGATTCACCTGGTCCAAGGTTTAACTTCTCATACAGTCATACAGCATGGAAACAGACCCTTCAGTCCAACTAATCCATGCCGACCAGGTTTCCAAAACTGAACAGTCCCATTTGCCTGCGTTTGACCCATATCCCTCTAACATTCCGAGGAAAGATCACTTGACCCGAAACACTGACCCCGATTTCTCTCCCAATGCTGCCAGACCTGATGAGCCTGTCCAGCAATTTCTAGCTTTGTTTCTGATTTACGGCATCCGCAGTTCTTTTCGTTTTTGATTACTTGCTGATTTTTTTCTGTTGTTGTGATACATTTCTTGACAGTAAAAATCCTCATCATATCCCCAACTGAATCATGGCTCCTTTCAGATCTGATAACAATCTTCAACTTCTTTGCATCAATAGAGGAACTTAAAGGCCGATTTTTGGAGCCCAAAATCAAACTCAAAGTATATTTTCCAATCTGCATTAAATATAGATTGGGCATTTAGATTCTCGGGTTGCAGAGGCAGTGGGAGGAAACGAGCCTCCCAGAATCAGTGAGCACATAATTTTTCAATTTAGGAACTGTCAGTAAGCATCATGTAATTTGTAAACCAAATAAAGCTTTGGAGAAACACGACACTGACATTCTAACATGTTCTAAAACCATTTGAGGTTTTCTTAAATTGCAAGGTGAAATGTCAAAAAGTTGGTTCCGATCACTAATGTTATTGACAAAAAAATAATGAATCCTAATTTCAGTGGGGTTCAACTTTTAATAGCTATTCCAGGGCGAAGAGCTTGTTCTCACAGAGTCAAGTGTACTTCACATGTCGCTAATGCCACTCAGTAATGAATGAGGGTTTAACAGGGAATATTCCAGTCCGCGTCTGGTGACATGCCACATTAATAAAGCTCGCCTTTCAGTTCCAACCTCCAGTTCCGTGTCTGCACTCTGGCAAAATGAAACGACACTAGAGTAAATCGTGAAGAGTGCACTTTAACCAGTCGTCGGTTACGTGTTCAAGATGTGCTTCAGGCCTTAATGAAAAGGTGTACCGAGGGCGGAGCAGGACAGATTAGTCATGTTATAGAAGTTAGGTAACATTGCAAAACAAAACTGGGTCCGAATTACAATGCGTTTGGCAATTGTAAATCAGAGAGTGGTTAATCTCTCTATTGGCCTTGTCTGACAATTTCACTGTTCTGATTCCCTTCTCACTTTGCAATCTTTGCTGAACGATGGTCACCATGACGTGGAGATTCCGGTGTTGGACTGGGGTGGACAAAGTTAAAAATCACACAACCCCAGGTTATAGTCCAACAGGTTTATTTGGGAGCACTAGCTTTCAGAGCGCTGCAAAGGAGCTACCTGATGAAGGAGCAGCACTCCGAAAGCTAGTGCTTCCAAATAAACCTGTTGGACTATAATCTGGGGTTAATTTTTAACTCTGCTGAACAAGGTAACATGCTAAGCGTGAACAGACTAAAAAGAGGATAATGACAAAATAACTGTAATTTTCAGATTGTTTCAGATTACAAGGTGAAAAGCTGGGCTTACAATTAAGGATCGCTGTGTTGTGCAGCTGTAACCTGTGACAGTTTATCCCAAATCCTCTTTAATTTCCAGCGATCCAAACAGTGATTGGAATTTTAATTCTGTTTGATCAGGTAAAAGATTATCACAAACTGCTGTGTAAGGGCTTCAGGACCACGGAGCAGCCTTGTGATAATATCATGGAGCTGCACATCTCTGGTGATAAATAGTAGTGTGGGCGGAGTTAGAATATAGTGCAACCAGAACATGAGAGGGAACTCTGTCAATTGGGAGAGCACAAATGTGAACACATGAAGAAGATAGCATGGTCTTGAAATAATATAAGTCAGAGTCTACTTTATTTATGATGGCCATGTAAAGCAATGTTCAGTATGATTGTGCAATAAATAATGTTGATTTGAAATCTAGGCCTGATGACTTTTCTTGACTTTGTCTTTTCTGTGAGAAAGTGAGGGCTGCAGATGCTGGAGATCAGAGCCGAAAATGTGTTGCTGGAAAAGCGCAGCAGGTCAGGCAGCATCAAAGGAGCAGGAGAATCGACGTTTCGGGCATGAGCCCTTCTTCACTTTCCTCATTCCTGAAGAAGGGCTCATGCCCGAAACGTCGATTCTCCTGCTCCTTGGATGCTGCCTGACCTGCTGTGCTTTTCCAGCACCACGTTTTCAGCTCTGTCTTTTCTGTGACCAGTCTGTTTTTGAAGCACATGATAAAAGCTGATAAAAGATGGTGGCAGCATCAGGATCCACTCCCTAGAAAGTTGTGGCCACAGGGAAGGTCAGTAAACAGATCAAAATCATTTGGAGAAGAGATGGACTTTAAAAAAAAAACAATCTATCAAAATAGGACCCCTGCAAGATTGGACTGCAAAGCTGAACAGCTGCTGAGAAGGGAATACCTCTGATCAGAAAATCCCACCAGAGAAACGACCAGAACTCTTCGTCTTGGAAAAGCAATTTGCAACCAGCAATAGGAGAAACAGGCCCCTTGAAAACAAAACCAGTGACAAACCAGCAGTCAGGTTAACCTGTGATAAGGTGCAATATATCCACAGAGCTGTAATTTTACACAATCACCACACCCACTGCCAACCTGTCCCCTTGACATCTGTACAGTCTAACCCAAAGGTTCCTTTCCTGATTAGACCAGGACCCAAGGCTAGTATCAGACTAAATATCATGCATCAAATATTATAATAATATCTGCATATCTATTCCCATATGGAAGCATATGTTCTACCACATCAACAAAATAAAACATTGGGTTTCATTTTCATTCACCCATAGGATATGGGTGTTACTGGCTGGGCCCAGCATTTATTGCCCATCCCTAATTGCCCCTTGAGAAGGTGGGGGTGAGCTGCCTTCTTGAACCGCTGCAGCCCATGTGCTGTAGGTTGACCCACAATGCCCTTAGGGAGGGAATTCCAGGATCTTAACCCAATGACATTGAAGGAACGGCGATATATTTCCAAGTCAAGGTGGTGATTGGCTCAGAGGGGAACTTGCAGGGGGTGGTATTCCCATGTATCTGTTGCCCTTGTCCTTCTAGATGGAAGTGGCTGTGGGTTTGGAAGGTGTTGTTTGAGAAGCCTTGCTGAATTTCTGCAATTTAAATAATTACTTCTGCAATTTAAATGTTTTACTCTCACCAAGGATATAGTCCAACTACTAAATTTGACATTTTAATATATTCTAATTACTATCATGAAACAGATTACTATCAATAAAAGGATATATTAAAAAATTACCGAGCAGTGCAGCTCACCTCTTTTAAAAAGGCAACCAAAATCTGAGCTGCATTGGCATGTTCACTATAGAACAGGTAACCCACCGACCACACCAATAAAGCACAGAGAAGGTAATACAAACGGGGAAGTGTGTGGCATAATGGATTGGAACAGGCAGAAAAGTGAGGTCAAGGTCAGAGTTGTGGTCTCAGTTGAGTTTATCGTGGATGACCCATAATTATCATCAGTCCCTGAGTGAATGAGGGCAAAGGTTCAGAATCCCTGTAATCTATCACCCTGCAGTGATCTCCAGGACTGGATCCCTGTAATCCATTACCCTGTAGTGATCTCCAGGACTGGATCCCTGTTACCCCTCTCATAGGTTGTTAACATGGCAACATTCATAGGCTGTAAATACACACACACAGACACACACACACACACTCAGACACACACTCACTCACACACACAGACTCACTCACAGATACAGACACACACAAACTGGTACACACACTCATATGCACACACGCAAACACTCATTCATGCACACATGCACATACACATATGCACACAGACAAACACAGACAAACACATGCAAACACACACAGAAACATATATGCATGTACACTCGCACATACATACACATGCTCACTCACATACAGACACACACGTAACAAGTGCAAGGGAGACTTGCAAGTGTATCTCCAGCTACCTTTGAAATTATAAACAAAATGCTGGAAAAACTCAGGAGTTCGAGCAGCATCTGTGGAGAGAGAAATTACACTTAACATTCCAGGTTCTGTGACCCTTCTACAGAACTCCCCAAACCAGAGGGTTCTGAGGAAGGGTCACTCGACACAAATGTTAACTGATTTGTCTCCACAGATGCCACCAGACCTGCTGAGTTTTCCAGATTTTGTTTGTACTTTCAAAGTCAGTTGGAAATACACTTGCACTTGTTATTTGTGTGTGCATGTGTGTGTGTGTCTGTATTTCCATCATGTGCAGTTATTTTGGTTTTGTGTTCACCATGAAATTACTTCTCATTGTTCTTAAGGAAAGGCAGGACTTGCATTTCCCTAGCACCTCAGGATAGAGGAACGCTTCACAGCCAATGCAGTACAGTTGAGGTAAATCGCTGCTGTAATAGAGCAACGTGGTGATTAGTTTACACACACAGCAAGCTCCTTTGAAGAGCAATATAATAATGACAAATTTAACCTGTTTTTGTGATAAATAGTGAGTCAAGAAGGCTGAAGAAAGTTCTCCTGCTCTATGTTTGTGTCCAAGTAAGAGGGCAAACATGATCCTGCCTCATGTTTCATGGACCACATGGCACCTCTGACAATGCAGCACCCCCTCAGTACTGAGATGAAACCAGAGTACCCGGAGGAAACCCACGCAGACACAGGGAGAATGTGCAAATTCCACACACTCACCCGTGGGTGGAATCGAACCCGGGTCCCTGGCGCGGTGAGGAAGCAGTGCTAACCACTGAGCCACCATGCTGCCATTTTTTTGAAGAGTAAGGGGTTAATGTGAGTTAGTTATTGAGGGGTCTGCAAGGTGGCTGAGCAAGAAGCAACATTCTACAC
Source organism: Chiloscyllium plagiosum (assembly GCF_004010195.1). NCBI lineage: Eukaryota > Metazoa > Chordata > Chondrichthyes > Orectolobiformes > Hemiscylliidae > Chiloscyllium > Chiloscyllium plagiosum. The sequence continues at coordinate 103,198,718 of NC_057718.1, read as the reverse complement.
TGAGTGAGAAAGTGCTCTAACCAAAACTGTACATAATGTTTAACAGAGAGTTGGAATGACTTTACCTCATGTCCCTCCAGATCACTGGTACAGTAGAGAAGAGAAGTGTTGCATGAGACAAGGGATAATTGACATCACAAGATATCCCAGGAGCTAAGGCTGTTCTCCAGTGCGTTCACCAGAGGGTGTAAAGTGCTTAGTGATTATGCATGCAGTTAACAGTATTAGATTAGATTAGATTACTTAGAGTGTGGAAACAGGCCCTTCGGCCCAACAAGTCTCCGAAGCACAACCCACCCAGACCCATTCCCCTGCCCCTAACACTACAGGCAATTTAGCATGGTCAATTCACCTAACGTGCACACTTTTGGACTGTGGGAGGAAACCGGAGCACCCGGAGGAAACCCACGCAGACACGGGGAGAATGTGCAAACTCCACACAGTCAGTCACCTGAAGTGGGAATTGAACCCGGGTCTCTAGCGCTGTGAGGCAGCAGTGCTAACAACTGTGCCACCGTGCCACCCAGCTTAGTATGTTGCTAAGGTGGTTACATCTACATTCAGTTGTTTGGTAGAGCAGAAGGTGAGAATTGCTGAAAAAAAAAACGCTTAGATTGTGGTGCACTTGTGATTACTAGAAGGTACACATTTTAACATTGAGGGCTCTGTTCTTTGCAAATGGTAAAAACATGGACATGCAATGCACCTGTCTCAACTCAATAAAATAAGAGATAACAAATCACTGGTTCATTTCTCAGGATAATACCGTGACCAGACAGAGGCAACCTGCCTAGTTTAAAATTTAAGCACAACCTGGCAGTTAACTGCCAATCATCATCAACTGGTACATTCTCCACAGCAATACCTCTACTGATCAGAGTCTATTGCTGACCAATGAGAACTCTCATTTAAAGCCGAATAATGTTGGTTTTCTCCTTGAATTGGGATTCCTGTGAATGGTCCTGATGAGTGTAAGCCAAAAAGATTTAACAACACCACTCTAACCTATCACCACACAGGACAGTCTCTGCTAAAGGTACTGCAACTCAGAGCGACTATAACTCTGGAAAACGTTGAAGAAACTAGACAGCTGTGAAAAATGTCAGAAAGCATTTTTAAAAATCCTGTGAGAAGGTGCAAAATGTGCTCTACTTTCCATTCAATTAGACAGCAAGCAATCAGTCCCCAAATTCATTTTGTTCCGGCAAAATGTTGAGCTGTGTTTTCTGGACCTCAGTATCTCGAAAGCAGATAAATAAGCCACTGAACTTAATGCAGATATAGACAGTGAATATCCTTACAGACTGAACATGTCAGGTCTATCTGTCGTTAACCTTTGAAATCCATTAAGGTCAAGATTTGAAGATAATAAAGAATTAAACTCAACTTCAGAATAAACCATTTACCAGTTCATGGATGGATGCATCCACAAAGGGTAAAATGTTGACTGTATTGCAACAGAATTAACTGATAGAAGTGAAAAAAGGTAACAATTACCTGGTGAAATGTACCAACTTCATGTAAATAATATTAACGGAGAGTTGGAATGACTTTACCTCATGTCCCTCCAGATCACTGGTACAGTAGAGAAGAGAAGTGTTGCATGAGACAAGGGATAATTGACATCACAAGATATCCCAGGAGCTAAGGCTGTTCTCCAGTGCGTTCACCAGAGGATGTAAAGTGCTTCAGTGATTATGCATGCAGTTAACAGTATGTTGCTAAGATGGTTAAATCTACATTCAGTTGTTTGGTAGAGCAGAAGGTGTCATCAATATGGAAAGCATTTAAAGTGATGGCTATTTCAGTGTAGAAGTGTGTGCCAGTCATTCTGAAAAAAGATACTTTTGTTGCTGACTAATGCCTTAGTTGTTGAAAAATGTGGTGCTGGAAAAACACAGCATGCCAGGCAGCATCCGAGGAACAGGAGAATCGCCGTTTCGGGCATATGCCCTTCTTCAGGAAGGGCTTATGCCCGAAACGTCGATTCTCCTGCTCCTCGGATGCTGCCTGGCATGCTGTGTTTTTGCAGCATCACATTTTTCAACTCTGGTCTCCAGCATCTGCAGTCCTCACTTTCTCCTAATGCCTTAGTTGTGCCAATTTGAAAACTGTGGGACTGAGGAAACAATTGCTTTCCTGTGTATTAGTGCTTTCAATCTAATGGAGGATTGATAATTATTGAAAATGTGATCAATCCTTCTAATTCTGCTTCTGTTGTTTTCAGATATCACACATGACAATAGAAATCCAGAAGGTAATGTCATTGTGTAAGGCATCCCCTAATAAAGGAATTTAAAAGATTGAGAAAGTAGCCCTGAGAACCAAAAAATAGTGCCCAAAAATCAAAAACATATCCCTTGAGAAATCTCAACAGGAACCTTAAAAATGAACAAACCTACAGGATGTGAGAAGATTTCTGAGGTAGGTACATTCTTGATCAGTCGGGGAATCAAGGATTATTGGGAAAGGGCAGGAAAGTGGACATGAGGAATGTCAGATCAACCATGACAGTACTGAATGATGGAGCAGGCTCGAGGGGCTGAATGGCCTCTTCCTGTTCATATTTTTTAAGGTCTTAAAATATCTAGGCTGAAGCGATGGTCCTGAAATGAGAGATGTTCCACCTTTGATGAGACATCAAACCTGCCAGACCCCTCAGATGTAAAAGTTCCTTTGGGGCTCATGTGAAGAGGAGAAGGGGAGTTAACCCCAATATTCTGGTTGATATTTATCCCTCAGCCAACGTCACCTAAAAATGTAGACTTTCTGGTCGTCATCAAGTGGGATCTTGCTGTGTGCCATTTGGTGGGATCTTGCTATGTGCTATTTGGTGGAAGCAGTTTCCATGTTGCAAAACAGGCTGTATCTCAAAAAAAAATGTAATGGGCTGGAAAGCCCTTCAAGGTGCCCAGTAATTAAAGATAGGCGCTATATAAATGCTAATCTTTTATCCCTTCATGATGAAATGCTACATTTTCTTTTTGCAAGCAGGGCTGGAGTTGTCTGAAAATTGGTGTCCCAATATTAACTCTATCACTTACTTATTTTTTTCAATGTTACAATCAGAGGAACTCTTGAACAAACTGAAAACTAGTCCCTTTGGTTATTTGCAGCAATAAATCAATGATCCAGATGTAATCTTAGTTGTCTAGAATGCATGGGAGAGATTTTGGAGCATAATGGTTTCAGCTGTCTCTTGTCATCCAGACATGAGCAGCCTCAGAGAAAGGCTTGTGTGAAACTGATAAGAATTGTTCAAAAGTGGGTCATAAATCATTGGCAAAAAAGAGCATTTTGCTGATTTCAGACACTAGTGGTGGGGGTGGATGGGGTGTGTGTGCAAGGAATGATAGGTGCACAATTTACTTCTTATCGCATTAAGTGGGATATGCTTTCCATAATTAAATGGATCTGATTTTTCACAGATTGAAGACATAACTTTTAATACATGCTGGTATGGAAAAGTCATGTCACACCCAGTACACATAGAGGTGGAAATCCTGTACAGTGCAGAGCAAAGATAAATTGAGCAATCATACAGCAAGCAAGGGAATTTCAGAAAAAAAAACACCCACTAGCTTTAATTTATCTTGTGGCTTAATTCATTTTCAGCCATTGGAACATTGGTCATTCCAAAAACGAGTTCTTTGTGAAAAGAAAAATGAAATGGATACACAAAAACTTCAAAGGCTTTTTTTGGAGAGGGGAAGGAACAGAGTGGAGTTAGTAGTCCACGTTGACCCATCATTCCCTCAGAGTAGGAAAGTCGAACCGTCATGAGGTTTGCAGCTCACCATTTATTTAAAGTTCTGTCTCAGTCTCTGGGAGGGAAAATGGTGAAGTGCTCTCTCCTCATTCCCAGACCACATTTTTCATGTAAAACATTTTACGGCTTGTCTCATTATAGAATTTGTAAAAACACTGCCTGAAAGCAATGGTGCATAAATGAATTATTTAAGGTTTGCAGTGAGTAACCACAAGGCTATGTGCGCATTCTTAATGTACGCTAAGTGAGCCCGAGGAGGCATATCATGGCAGACAATGGTTATAATGTAAACTAAGTTTTATTAGCCCAGCTATAACATTTATTAAATAAGAAGGCAGTATGCAGAGGTTCATACTGCCTTGCCTTTGCAGAGATAAAGCAACATCAGCATTTGTCACAATGCTTTTTTTTAATGCCAAATTTATACCGGCTTTTAAGAATTTGCCGCCAGGTATAGCAATTAAAGTGGGCTGTTATTATTAATAAATCTTTGACTAATTTCTCCTTTTAGTATTTTTATTTTAAGAATTATTTGAGCTGTCCAGCAATAAATAACATTGAGAAGCAAGATTATGGAATCCACTAGACTTTAAAAAAAGACCATCACACCAAAACTGCAGCACACTATTTACAATATCAACAGTAACATCATTCGAAACTGAAAAATGGACAGCATAAGGATTTAAGAAATAATAGACGTTCTCTATTCATGATCAGCCCTGTTACCATCAAATGTTATTTACTGCCAACATTGACCTTTATTGTGAGTCTGTTATCATTATGTTCCAGTGGACATTAGACATTATTCTTGATAAACTTTGCCGCAATGGATGCTATATGAATTTGTGTGGTGAGATAAAAATGCATTGAGGGCTCCAGGAGTTTGAAACACAAAGAAACAAGATGCAGATATTACAGGATGGGAAGTAACACAAAATTCAGTGAAGCACAATTCTGGGGTCACCACTTTCTCAAGGCCAGTTAGGGATGGGCAATACATGCTGGCCTTGTTAGCAACACAGCCTAACCCTGGTTTAGGTTTAGGTGTCATTGTCACAATTACTCAAGTACAGGGGTACAAGAGTTCAGTGAAAAGTGTGCAATACCTCCACACACGGTGCCATCTTAGGTACAAAATACCAAGGTACAAAAACTTACTTGCAGAAGTAGCAAAATAAAGTGTTATGAAGTTGAAGGGTGTACTTTACTGGTAAGAGAGAGTGAATGCTGCTCTGAACTGAGAGCTGACAAGCACTTGTCATATGACTAACTAGCAGTCTCAGAGTGTACTGGACATCTGGGCTGGTTGCTGTATTGACAACAATTTGAATTTAATCAATCAGTTTAAATTATGCCCAAGATACTAAAACCCAATCAAGTTTGAATTTATTGTTTTCGCCAACATCAAACCAATGAGACGATCCAATATTGTGGGTAAAAGAAACAGGCATTTTGATAGTCAGACAGAGCAACTGCCATCGAGAAAGACTGCCATTAAAAACACTCTGTATCAAAGGTACCCTTTCCACATGAATAATCTTCACAGTAAAAGAAAGAAGATAACCCACGGAGGTCTTCAGTCAGAAGACAACAGACACCGGAGATGACAGCTGTTGTATGCTTTTGAAATTAATTGGTTTTGTAATTTTAATAAGTGTTTTCTAGTGGAACAATTCATTGTTATAGAGTTGGAGGTAGACAATAAGCAGTTAAGAGAAAGGGGAGCTTAGAGTTGTGAATTGTTGTTGTTTAATGTCCACTTTTAGAGATAAGGAATAAATTAATGTTTCTTCTTTAAATAGTGGAAGTTGGGAATTCTCTGTCATTCGTACTTTAATAGATTATGTTGTGAGGTGAGCTTTTCTGGCTGTTTGGTTTGATTAGCAGAGGGGTTCACCGCCATGTTGTAACAGTTTGGGGGCATGGGCCTGTGATTTGGACAGGTTTAGACAGATCCAGTCTGAGATTTGAACAGATTTGGGGTACAAAAGACCCCAGCAGAATTAAACACTTGCCAATTAACGTCTTAGATCTTTAAATAAAACATATTTGAGACAATTTGTTTAATTTCGGTTGCTTGTGGTTGGTTAAATTAAAAGTGAGAGAAATGGCTTTTAAAATTGCGAAAGAGGTTCAGGCGTTTGAAAATGATTCCCAAATTTGCCAAGAAAGTTTAGAAAGACAGAAGAAGGCCATACATCTAGAATTAGCAAAGAGGTTAGAATTGGGTCTAACCAGGGACAAACGTAAAGCTGAAATTGTAAGGGAGTTAGTCAAGCACTTAGGTGTGTCAGAGAAACAGACAAGTGCAGTAGAGTTAGAAAAAATTAAATTGTAATTGAGGCAAATGGAGTTAGACGATAAAGAAAGGGAAGAAAGAGCCATGAGAGAAGAGAGAGAGAAAGAGAAAGAGAGAGAGAGAGAGGGGAAAAAGAAAGAGAGAGAAGGTTCTTAGCTGAGCAAAGAGCGAGAGAAAAAAATAAAGAGAAAAGGAGAGAGAATTTGAACTTCAGAAGTTGCGAATTAGTCAGGAAAGTCAAGTTTACAGGATGGAGACGAAAAGAGAAGATGGTGATATATACAAATATGTTAAAGTATTGCTGCATTTTGATGAGAAAGATGTTGAAGCCTTCTTTATTTCATTTGAAAAATTGGCTCGGCACATGGATTGGTCAGAGGACTTGTAGGTAATGCTCGTTCAGACTAAACTAGTAGGCAGGGCTAGTGAGGTATTTGCAGTGCTGTCAGATGAGGGGTCAAGAGGTTATGCAGATGTCAAACAGGCAATTTTGAGTGTGTATGAATTGGTACCAGAAGTGTGTAGACAGCGTTTCAGAAACATAAAGGAGGACCCAGGTCAGACTTACGTTGAGTTTAAAAGAATTAAACATAGTCATTTTGAGAGATAGGTATGGGCCTTAAAAATAGATAAGACCTATGAGGCTCTGAGAGATTATTCTGCTGGAGGAGTTTAAAAACTCACTTCCAGAGATGATAAGAATTCATGTGGAGGAACAGAAAGTTCAGGAAGTGAGAAGGGCAGAAGAGATGGCAGATAAATTTACATTGGTACATAAGGCAAAGGCGAATTTCATCCTGTGAGGGATAGATATTGGGAGAAAGGGACAAAACGTTGAGCAGAGCACACAGGTAATAGTTTACCACAGGTTAAAAAAGAAGAGCAAGAGGGTGAAAAGGAGGTGAAAGGCCTCAGGTGTGTTCACTAATGGAGTGGGACACAGACAATCACCATGCCGATGGTTTCAGAGGGGCACTGGGAAAAGGTGTTTTCATGGCCAGAAGGTGGGACACAAAGTCACAGGGCTGGTCGCTAAAGAAAGGCACTGTGGGAAAAGATGTGGTAAAAGAAGCTAAGCCAGTGGCATTAGTGAAGGTAGTAAAGGAGACCCCAAGAAGAGCTGAGGGAACTGCAGGAGAGTGCACAGCCGAGGCAGGGACTGGGTATGGAGTTAGTACCCGATCTCTACAAAGAATTTGATTCTGTGGGTAAAGTTTACTCACTTTAGGGGAGAACAGGGAGAGAAGGACAAGAAGCTATAATTTTGAGAGATACAGGATCTAACCAGTCGCTGATAGTAAGGGATGAGTGAATATGCACTCCTTCTGGTCTGTTACCCGAGAGTGTGGTAATTTGTGGGATAGATGGACAGAAATTTAGCTTTCCCCGATGTAAGATCAGGTTGGAGTGCCAACTCAAGATTGGAGAAGTTACAGTGGGAGAGATTGACAGAGGATCAGTTCCAGGAATTCTGTTTGCTCTTGGGAACGATTTAGCAGGATCCAAGGTGGGAGTGACGGTCCCCTCCTGAGAACTAAAAGTGGGAACCAGTAATTGATAACCATAATGGATGTGTCTACCAGATTTCCGGAGGCAATTCCATTACGGGGTATCAAGGCAAAAAGGGTAGTAGAGGAGTTAGTAGCTTTCTTCACACGGTATGGGCTACCCAGAGAGATTCAGTCTGACCAAGGGTCAAATTATACTGTTAGGCTGTTTAAGGAGGTTATGGATAGCTTAGGTATACAGCACTTTAAATCCAGTGCGTATCATCCTGAATCCCAGGGAGCTTTTGAAAGGTGGCATCAGACCTTGGAGACCATGCTGAGAGCGTATTGTCAGGATTACCCAAATGATTGGGATAAAGGTATCCCCTTCGTATTGTTTGCCATTAGAGATGCCCCAAATGAATGGGAATGATGTATTAGTATTGTTACCAGTGGTAGGAGATCCTTTCAAAGCCATTTTTGGTGGTCCCTATCAAATTGAGAAAAAAAATTTGGTAAAGATACCAGATAGGAAAAACACTGTATAGAGTATGTCATGTGACTATGTTGAAACCTGATAATAATAGAGAGAGGGAACTGGAGAAACAGGTGTTAGTTACCGCCCTGCAGAGTGAGGAGTCAAATCCAGATGGTGTGGAGTTTGATGTACCTCAAAATGCATTAAATAATGAGGAGGTCCTTGAGGAGTGTGATAGGTAAGTGAACTATCTGTCTCAGGAGCAAAGAACGCAATTGAAAGGTTTGTTGTAGCAGTATGAGGACAAATGCAGCAATAAGCTGGGGAGGACTACTGCTATTGTGCACGAGGTAGAAATAAGGAATGTTGTTCTGATAAAACAATACCCCTACAGACTTAATCCTCTCAAAGCCACACAGATCCAGAAGGAAGTGAATGTAATGCTCAATGATGAAAGCATCGAACCGAATCAGATTGAGTGGAGTTTGCCAATGGTGTTAATTCCCAAACCTGATGGAACTCAATGACTTTGTGTGGACTATCGGAAGGTCAACGCCATAACAAAATCAGATTCATACCCAATACCAAGATTGGAGGACTGTATAGAGAAAGTTGGACGAGCCAGTTACAACACAAAGTTGGGCTTACTGTATGGTTATTGGCAGGTACCTTTATCAGAGAAAGTGAAAGAGATTTCTGCGTTTGTAACCCCAAATGGTTTGTATCAATTCAAAGTGATGTCCTTTGGAATGAAGAACACACCCGCCATATTCCAAAGACTCATGAACAGAGTTGTGGCTGGGTTAACAAACTGCGCTGTGTATTTGGATGATGTAGTGATCTTTAGCAAGCCATGGAAAGATCACATGGTACAGTTGGCAGAGCTCTTTGAACAATAAAGAGAAGCAAACCTGGTGATCAACTTAAAGAAAGCAGAATTTGTGAAGGCAGAGGTGATGTTCTTGGGACATAACATCGGCCATAGAAGGTTGACCCCAAGGAACACAAAGACGAAGGCCATTGAGGAATTTTCATTTCTGGGACTAAGTAGATTCGACCTTACTTCATAAAGTCCCAACAGTGTGGAAACAGGCCATTCGGTCCAACAGGTCCACATTGACCCTCCGAAGAGTAACCTATTCCCCTACCCTATTACTTTGCATTTCTCCTGACTAATGCCCCTAACCTACACATCCCTGAACACTATTGGCAATTTAGCATGGCCAATTCACCTAACCCGTACATCTTTGAATTGTACGAGGAAACCAGAGCACCCAGAGGAAACCCACGCTGACATGGGGAGAATGTGCAAACTCCATACAGACAGTCCGCCGAGGTTGGAATTGAACCCGGGTCCCTAGCGCTGTGAGGCAGCAGTGATAACCATGGAGACTCCATGCCACCCTACCGGAAGTTTGTTCCAAATCTCAGCAGGGGAGTGGCACCGCTAACAGATTTACTGAAGAGGAACACAAAATTTCGGTAGACAGAACAATGCCAGGAGGCATTTGACAACTTGAAAGTGGTATTAACCACTGCACCCAGTTTTAGCTACACAAAAGTTTTTGAAACCCTTCAAAGTTGGAATCGATCCTAGCGACATAGTAATTGGAGCTGTACTACTACAGGAAGATGATGATGGAATCGAACGGCCATTTGGTTACTTTTCAAAGAAATTCGACACCCACCAGAGAAAATACTTTCCCATTCAAAAGGAATTATTGAGTTTGGTACTGGCCTTACCAATGTTTTAAAGTCATATGACTAACTAGCAGTCTCAGAGAGTATTGGAAAATTGAAAATATGTAACATTTGGCTGTGAAATGGATACCTGAGTTGGTTGCTGTTTTGACAGCAATTTGAATTTAACCAGTTTAAATTATGCTCAGGATATTAAAACCCAACCGAGTTTGAATTTATTTATTTACCAACGTTGAACCAATGAAACAGTCTGATATTGGGAGTATATAAAAACAGACATTTTGCTAGTCAGACAAAGCAACTGCCATCGAGAAAGACTGCCATTCAAAAACTCTCTGTATCAAATGGTACCCATTTCACATGAAACATTTTCACAGTAAAAGAAAGAAGAGAACTCAAGGAGGTGTTGAGTCAGAAGAAGACAGACACCGGAGATGACAGCCACCGTATGGTTTTGAAGTTAAGATGATGTAATTTTAATAAGTGTTTTTTTATTGAAACAGTATATTGTTATAGAGCAGCAGATAATTTGCAGTTAAGAAAAAGGGGGGTTTAGAATTGTGAATAGTTGTTGTCTAATGTTCACTTTCAGAGTTAAGGAATAAATTGATATTATTTTCCTTAAAAAGTGGAATTTGGGAATTCACTGTCACTCATAGTTTCACAGATTATGAGGCGAGATGAGCTTTTCTGGGTGTTTGGTTTAATTAGCAGAAGGGGTTCATTGCCTTGTTGTAACAAAGGAAATAAATTTAAAAAGTTCAATACTACAAATGAATCTTCAAGAAATTCTACTTACCAGTGAGTTAAATGCATGAAGAGTAATGGGACATTGTTCAGGACACAAGGGGACTAGGCTGAATAAAGCAATAGTTTGATACGATTGTGAATGGCATGGATAGAGTGGAAAGTGTGAAGCTTTCTCCCACAGTGGAGAAATCAATTACTAGGGGACACAGATTCAAGGTGACGGGGGGGGGGAAGGTTAAAAGAGATGTGTGAGACAGGTTTTTCACACAAATGGTGGTGAGTGCTTAGAACACACTGCCAGAGGAGGTGGGGGAGTAGTCACAATAGCAGCATTCAAGAAGCGCCTGTACGAACACAGGAACAGGAAGAGAAGAGAAGGAGATGGATCCTGTAAGTGAAGACAGGGTTAGTATGGAAGGGCAAAATGTGATGGTGCAGGCATGGAGGGCTGAAGGGCTTGTTCCTGTGCTCTCCTGTTCTTTGTTCTTTGAGATCAAAAGAATGAGTCAAGGTGCAATGATTAAATGGTGCTAACCTTTAGTTTTATAATGAGTAAAAAGGAGGTTTTTGTATCAAACATTAATGGGGTTGGACGGTGGCAGAATGGTCATCTGACTGGACCAGGAACCCCATCATAGCAGCTGGAAGAACTTACATCTCATGAACAAATTTGGAATATAAAGATTCTTGAAGCTATCATCAGGTAAATCCTGGCCAGTTGTCTCTCTGTCTAATGAGAGAGCAGACCTATGGTCCAGAGGACTATGGCATTTTTATCATCTCGAAAAGAAAGAGGTAATCAGTTATAGGACGAGACTGGAAAAGCTGGGATTCTTCTCTGAGCAGAGAAATGATGGTTATAATAAACCTCACTGAAGAAATTCTCCGAGGTTCCTTCATAGTTTCCAAACCTGTGATCATTAAGAGGAGTAGATACGTGGGAACACCACCCCCTGCAAGTTCCCCTCCAAGTCACTCACCATCCTGACTGGGAAATATATCATTTTTCCCTCGCTCTTACTGGGTCAATGTCCTGGAATTCCCTCCCTCAGGGCATTGTGGGTCTACCTACAGCCCAAGGACTGAAGCATCATCACCTTCACAAGCTCAATTAAGGATGGGGAATAAAATGCTAGGCCAGCCAGTGACACCCAGATTCCCTGAATAAACATCTAAAAACACCCATCCGGTTCACTCATGTCCTTTAGGGAAGGAAATCTGCCATCCTTGCTCAGTCTGGCCTACATGTGAGTCCAGACCCGCAGCAATGCGGTTTACCCTTAACTGCCCTCTGAAATGGCTCAGCAAATCACTCAGTTCCAGGGCAATTAGGGATGGGTAACAAATCCTGGCCTTGCCAATCATGTCCAAATCCTATGAAAGAATAAAGAAGCTATTTTACTTATTTAACATTGAAAACTACCAGTTAAACTATGAAGAGGAGTTCCAATCTGTAAAGGTTATTTAAATTAAACAGTTCAGTTTTAAAAAGGGTTTTGGAAAAAGGGGCTTGGGAATTCACATTGAATAATCTTTCAAAGGGGCAGAAAAGCATAGAAATTATGCTAACCTTTTATATGTTACTGCTAAGGTATCAGCTAATGTACTGCATCCCATTCTGGCAGCTAAGCTTTAGGAAGAACATCAAGGTCTTAAACAGGGACTGCCAGGAATGACTGGGGGTCAGTTGGCTGGATTGCTGGTTTACAATATGGAATGGGACCAACAGCGTGGATTCAATTCCCATCTCGGCTGAGAGCACGACGAAGGACTTTCCTTCTCAATCTCTCCCCTCATCTGAGGCACGATGACCTCCAGGTTAAACCTTTGTCAGTCCTGTTGTCCAAATGGATTATGGTCATTTTATCTTCTCTACAGGGTGAAGGTCATCGGTCATAGGGAGATTCCTCTCTGAGCAGTGAAGTGTGGTGATGATTTTAATGAAAAGTTGAGCTCCCATTTGGACAGAACCTCTTGATGGCCAAAGAGCAGAAAACTGTTGATTTTCTCAAGTGACAGGAAGCAGCTGCCTGTCTAAGATCGTGCCTACTGGGTGTAAATTAACTTGCGAGGCAGAATAAAAAGATATTTTATTTTCTTCAGTGACTTTCCTCCTCTCTCCCACTTCCTCTGTGGGCTTCCCAATCTCACTCTAGGCTTCCTATCAGTCCCAGGTGGAGAGAAGGCTGGCTCCTGTTGCAGCCTTCCCCAACTTGCACATCTCCCATTCTCAGTGCAGGCTTCTGACCCATTCTGAAACCCTCCACCTCCCTGCCATGAATCCCTGCACCCACCCCTGACATTTGTCCTGCTGTAGCCACCCCACCTCCCTGTTACTTCCACACCCCGCTCGCACTCCACACTCGCCCCTGCCAATACACCATTCAACCTGATCATCAAACTCAGTTCCCTGCTCCCACTTTCCCCCCATTCCATTTGATCCCTTTAGCCCTAAGATCGAACTCCTTCTTGGAATCATTCAATGATTTGCCCTCAACCACTTTCTGTGGCAGATAATTCTATAGGTTCCCTGCTCTCTGGGGGAAGCCATTTCTCCTCACTTCAGACCAAAATTTATCCTTAGACTGTGAACTCTCATTCTGGACATAGTATAGCAATTACCAGAGAGTGTGAACTGAGCTAGTATCAAGTGACAAAGAATCCACATGAGCAGATAATGAAACAAGAAGGTTAAGGTGCTGTTTATTCAACGTGTACAAACTTAAGAAGACAATGATAGAGTGGTCAGGAAAAATAGTTTCCAGTACCAGGAGAGTTGTTTAAGATAACTGAAAAAGATCCACGTGAGGGGATAAGATCCTTTAAACCTGCGAGCATATTTGGAAACCAACTCACGAATTTTGGAATTTAACAAAAGGCTCTAAGGAGACTGGTTGGTGTTTAAATGTGTTGAGCAGGTTGCCAGGTGGTGAAGGACAGAACTGGAATGTAACCTTTGCAGACCTACAGTGATGCAGATTACAGACTCTCATCTCCAAATCCAAGGTGTCAATGTGCTCCCTGGATGTGGCAGCAATAATGGTCCCTTAGTTAAGGGACCATAGCCTGAACACTATCAAATTCTCAATTATTGTAAAGGGAACGTCATTGTAGTCTTATCAGGCCTCATGGCTGCTCTCTCTGATTAGAGAGATATTGATGGTGGTTTAACCGGAGGGTCACCATGCCTGAGGTTGAGAAGAAGAGTCCTTCATGGTAACCTCAGTCTGTCTGGGAGTGGAACCCACACTGTTGGCCTCACAAATCAGCAGGCCAGCCAACTGAGCTAACCAAGCCCCATCAATGACTGTACAATTAAAAAGGAAACCAATCAATCAGACTGATCTTCAGGCAGTGGGTCCATCAACAGCAAAAGACCTGCAGTGTCCAGTTACAGCCCAATGTTACACATGGAATCCTGTTTGAAACTGTACGTTGAGAAAGTGAGGTCTGCAGATGCCAATTCTGTGCGTCTTTATGTTATTGATAAGGAGTATACAAAGCACCAGGTTACAACAAGGAATCAGGCCATTCGGCCCAGCCAGTCCATGTTACCCCGCACGTGAGGAACAATCTGTTAACTCACCCTGTTTAACAACACAAGGAGGGTAGCTGCATCTACTAGATTCACTGAGCATACTGAAATCGTGACAACATATTTAAATACATAAACTCTTCATGATTGATTGCTGCAATGAGTTAAACAGTCACAAATAAATATGTATGCTCAAAACTTCATCTATCACAGGGGGTCATTTAATATCCCACAGCTCTGATGACATGCAGCACTGGGGGATAAACAAACGGAAGACTGGTGTCATTACAATTAACATCCCTTAGCCACGTCATTATCAATACTCCCATTTGGCAGGTTTACACCTAATAAGGCATGTTAATTAAACACAGCGATTAACAATGTTTCCATTAGATCAAACTCATCTCGGATACTGTGTAAGTGTTTCGCTTTCTGTAACTGTTTGAGGCTTCATCCTGATCAATCAGACCGATGGTATACAGGGCGGGCTCAAAGCAGAATATCATGTAACTTTGTGGCTGGCTGTAGTAAGCCCTGATAGATAGCCTGCCACCTTGTCAGCATTTTGAAGCAGTCAGCGGATATAGTATTTCTATTTTGTAAAGAAGCTATCTGCCATGATAATTAACACACTTGTCAAGGTTATGTAC
>NC_057718.1:103170237-103183549 GCF_004010195.1 Chiloscyllium plagiosum | reverse complement strand
TATGCCTCACTCTGTCTAAGCACCCTATGATCTGTATGTCCCAGTTTGCTCTGATACTGCTCACAAACCAAACCTTTTCACTGTATTTAGGTCCATGTGACTACAATAAATTAAATCAGTTTTTTCCTCCAATGGTAGAGAGGGAATTTTGCTGTGTACCCTTCTGTTTACATTGACACATTTTATGTTTGTTAGATTAGATTCCCAGCAGCGTGGAAACAGGCCCTTCAGCCCAACATGTCCACACTGACCCTCTGAAGAGTAACCCACGCAGACTCATTTTCCCCTGACTAATGCACCTAACACTATGGGTAATTTAGCATAACCAATTCACCTGACCCGCACATCTTTAGGAATGTAGGAGGAAACTGGAGCACCCGGAGGAAACCCACACAGACATGGGGAGAATGTGCAAACTCCACACAGGCAGTAGGCCGAGGCTGGAACCAAACTGGGGTCCCTGGCGCTGTGAGGCAGCAGTGCTAACCACTGAGTCACCGTGCCACCCATAAGGGAGTTAGGCCTCCCTTTTGGTAATCCTCCACCCCCTGTGCTATAGCTCCTCTCTCTTGTTACTTTGCAATTCAATATGAACCACCAGATCATTATGGGATATTAATCAATGATCCCTGTATATCCCCAAACCATGGCTCCCATGGACAGTGAGCAAATTGTCTGGGGTCATGAACATGAGGCTGTAATACTCATCATCCAGGCAAGACTCTGTCTAGAAGGTGAGAGATTTTCTCAGAACAACTTATTAAGGTGATAGCTTTTCCTTGCGCTGATTGGTCGTACTTTCAGTGCCCCGATTGGTAGTTCAGCTGAGCTCTCTGGTTGGACTTTGCAGATGTACTGGCAATGAGTGAGGTAATTTGAATTTAGTCATGGGGTGGGGGAGGCAGGGGGCTCTGTGGGTTGGGGGTAGTGTCCCTGCCTCTGAGCCAGGGGTTCAAGTCTCACCTGCTCTCTCCCACTCTCTCTCCCGTTCTCTCTTTCTCACACACACACGCAGACACAATTTGCCTTTGATCAACAATTCCACGCTGCACCCACTCAGTATTCACTATCCCACCTTGGTGTGTCATTTTTCAAATTAAAGTGGGATGCGTACATGACATACATGATTCACTCTATAATGTTAACTATGATGGGCTGTGCTACGGTATCACAAGTCACCATATCAGCTGGATGTAGTTTATTTTGAGATAAAGTTACAATGCAACAATGATCACGAAGGCTTTTTTTTAAATCAATTTGCTCATGCGATGTGGCTATCACCAACAAGAGCATCATTTATTGCCTGACACTAATTACCCTAAGGTCAGTTTGGTATCAACTGCATTGCTGTGGGTTTAAAGCCACATGTCGGTCAGACCAGGTAAGGATGGCAGAATTATTTCCCTAAAGGACATTAGCAAACCAGATGGGTTTCAACAATAGTTAGGCTAGCTTTCTGATTCCAAATTGTTTCCCATTTTATGGAACTCAAATTTCACTATTTGTTCCAGCGGGAATGGAACAGATTTCCCGAGGATATTGATCTCGGATTTGGGATGACTTGCCAAAGAAGTTGCCACCACACTCTCGCTGCTGAGTAAAATACTCTGGGCTCAGAATACAGCTCACAACAGCATTCTGGGCCACAAACTATCATTTTCTTTTCAGCTGTTCCCCAACTCATCATTTTATGCTTTTAAAAAATTTTTGCTGATTTTAAAGCTGTAGGGGAAGTCATGCATGACATGATAAACATGCTGAAGGCTGGTTATAAATCCAACTCAAAGTGTCTCTCCTGGTCAGAAGGGTGCAATCTCTAAGATAGATGGACATTGTAAGAAGTTAGAAATCAGCATGACAGTGTGTTAAAGAGAACCTGATTTAATGCTCCCGACTCCCGAGCAAGCCATAGACCTTGCTCAACCTGCAACTGATCCTGAGGGGCTCAGTGTCTCCTTAATCTAAACTCTTTTGTTATGGCCGTGTGTGGTGCTGTTGCATTGCCAATGAAGATAGAGAGTTTGGATCAGAGTGGTGCCGGAAAAGCACAGCAGGTCAGGCAGCATCCGAGGAACAGGAAAATCGACGTTTCAGGCAAAAGCCCTTCATCAGGAATAGCATCTTACCCAGCTTTGGTGGCAAAGTCCCTACATGCCACCCCTTAATGTACCAGTTTCCTCCTCTTCCCCCACCTCTTACTGGTGATTACTACTTGCTGAGGTGCATTTGGATGGTCACTGTCTCTCAAGTCACGATACAACTCTGAAGCAGGTAGGACTTCAACCCAGACCAGCTGGACCAGAGGGAGGAGCACTACCACAGCACCATTCTGAGCCAGGGCCATGGCTATTAATGAGCTCATTAATCCCAATCATCACCAAAATGTTGCTTTCTGTCCTCATCCAACAACTTATTCATTGATGGGATGTAGTGGGTGTTACTGGTTGGGAGCATTTATTGTCTATCCTAAGTTGCCCAGAAGGCAATTAGGAGTCAATCACATTGCTGTGGGTCTGGAGTAATGTGTTGGCCAGACCAGGTAATGATGGCAGTTTCCTTCCCTGAGGGACATTAGTGAACCAGATGGGTTATTACACTAGCATTTTATCCTAGATTTTAATTGGATTCAAATTTTACCAACTGGCATGGAGGAATGCAAACTGATAGCCCCACAATGTTAATGTGGGGCTCTGGATTACAGCTCCTGACCTCATTACAGCCTTGGTTCAAACATGGACAAAGGAACTGAATTCCAGAGGGGAGGGAGAGTGACAGCCCATGACATCAAGGTTGCATTCGACCAAGTGTGTCATCAAGGAGCCCAAGTAAAACTGGAATCAATGGGTATCAGGGGGCAAACTCTCTGCTGGTTGGTGTCATACCTGACATAAGAGAGATGGTTGTGGTTATTGGAAGCCAAGCATCTCAGCTCCAGGACATCTCTGCAGGAGTTCCTCAGGGTAGTGTCATTAGCCCAACCATCCTCAGCTGCTTCATCAATGACCTTCCCTCCATCATCAGATCAGAAGTGGGGATATTTGCTGATAATTGCACAATGTTTAGCACCATTTGCCACTCCTCAGATACTGAAGCAGTCCATGTTCAAGTGTAACAAGATCTGGACAATATCCAGGCTTAGGCTGACAAGTAGCAAATAACATTCACGCCACACAAATGTCAGGCTCTGACCATCTCCAACAAGAGAAAAATTAACCATAACCCTTTACATTCAATGGTGTTGCCATCACTGAATCTCCTATGATCAGCATCCTGAGGGTTACCAGAAATTCAACTGGATTCACCATATAAACACAGTGGCTATAACAGCAGGTCAGAGGCTAGGAATACTGCGGTGAGAAACTTACCTCCTGACTCACCAAAGCCTGTCCACCATCTACAAGTCACAAGTCAGGAGTATGATGGAATACTCTCCTCTTGCCTCGATGGGGGCAGCTCCAACAACACTCAAGAAGCCTGATACCATCCAGGACAAAACAGCCCACTTGGCTGGCGCCACATCCACAAACATCTACTCCTTCCACCACTGACGCTCAGTCGCAGCAATGTATACTGTTTACAAGATGCACTGCCAAAATTCACCAAAGATCCTCAGACAGCACCTTCCAAAACCACGACTACTTCCATCTAGAAGGGCAAGACCAGCAGATACATGGGAACACCACCCCCCTGCAAGTTTCCCTCCAAGCCACTCACCATCCCGACTTGGAAATCTGTCGCCGTTCCTTCAGTGTCGCAGGGTCAAAACCCTGGAAGTCCCTCCATGACAATGTTGTGGGTTGATCTGCAGTACACAAACTGCAGTGATTCAATAAGGCAGCTCACCACCACCTTCTCAAAAAGCAACTAGGGACAGGACAAGGAATGCTGGCCCAGTCACATCCCATCAATGTTAAAACATGTCAAATTCTCACATTTACTTCTCTTTCCTCTGTGTCTGACTTAAACAATTCTTCAATGTTATCCCAGTTTCCATTTCCATTATGCTCCATTTGTGAAATCTTACAACCCTTTTGGTAACATATCCCACATGCTTTCCTTCCTAAATCTCTTTGATTTAATCTATATCCCTTTGTTTTTGACCCTTCAAGCAGCTTGATTCTAGCTACTCAGTTTGAACACTTCATAATATAAATCACTTCTATCAAATCATCCATTAATCCTCTCTAATGAACAGTGGCCTCAGTATTTCAAGTCTTCCCTTGTATTTGTTGAGATCAGCGAACTCAGCTCAGTCTAAGAATCAATCTTGTGACCTTGAGTGGATATTAAACATTTATTTCGGTCAGACGGAAAGTTGCATGAAAGTGAAGGAACTTTGAGTATTTTGTAATCTAACACAAATCTAAGACACCTGAATCCTGCCTCTGATGAGGGTGCAGTATGTCCAATGATTTCAGTTTCACAGGAGTGAACGATGACCAAGTGTAAATGATATGATGCAGCTTGTTGCTAGAACATTCAGGACCAAGTGTTAACAATTCAAAAAGTTCAAACCTGTTGCTCCAATCCCATCCCAGAAATTCAAGCAGGGGGCTGACATTCCAGAGGAGTATTGCAGGAATGCTGTGCTGTTGCATGCCTCGCTGGCAATATGAGATGTTAAAGTGAGGCCATGTGTGTGTTCTCAGTTTATAAGACCAGGAGATACAGGTGCAGAATTAGGCCATTTGGCCCATTGATTCGATCATGGCTGATACATTTCTCAATCCCATTCTCCTGCCTTCTCCCGGTTACCCTTGATCCCCTCACCAATCAAGAAACTATCTATCTCTGTCTCAAAGACACTCAATGCCTGGGCCTCCACAGCCCTCTGAGACAATGGGTTCCACAGAGTCACCACCCTCTGGCTTAAGTATATTCAATGATTGAGCTGACACAGGGTTTTTCAGCTCATTGAATGGCAGAGCAGACTGATGGGCTGAATGGCCTACCTCTCTTCCTGCTTCTTACGGTCTGATGAAACACAGCAGCACAAATTCAGTAAAATCATTCCATGGTCACTCCCAAACAGTCGAGGCTATCAGGGCAGAATATGAGCTGAAGCAAACCAGGGCAGGACGGATAAGGTCTTGTAGAGTGTGGCTGAACAGGGACACCTTGGAGTGTAGGTTCATAGCTCCTTGAAAGTGGAGTCGCAGGTAGATAGGATAGTGAAGATGGCATTTGGTATGTCTGCCTTTATTGGTCAGTGCGTTGAGTATAGGAGTTGGGAGGTCATGTTGTGGCTGTACAGGACATTAGTTAAGCCACTTTTGGAATACTGCATTCAATTCTGGTCTCCATGCTGTAGGAAGGATGTTGTGAAACTTGAAAGGGTTCAGAAAAGATTTACAAGGACGTTGCCAGGGTTAGGGGTTTGAGTTTTAGGGAGAGGCTGAATAGGCTGGGGCTGTTTTTCCTGGAGTGTCAGAGGCTGAAGGGTGACCTTATAGTTTCATGAGGGGCATGGATAGGATGAACAGGCAAAGTCTTTTCCCTAGGGTAGGGGAATCCAAAACTAGAGGGCACAGATTTAAGGTGAGAGGAAGTAGATTTTAAAGAAACCTAAGGGGCAATGTTTTCACACAGAGGGTGGCACATGTATGGAATCAGCTGCCAGAGAAAGTGGTGGAGACTGGTACAATTACAGCATTTAAAAGGCATCTAGATGGGTATATGAGTAGGAAGGGTTTAGAGGGATATGGGCCAAATACTGGCA
The DNA here is from genome assembly GCF_004010195.1 of Chiloscyllium plagiosum. Taxonomy (NCBI): domain Eukaryota; kingdom Metazoa; phylum Chordata; class Chondrichthyes; order Orectolobiformes; family Hemiscylliidae; genus Chiloscyllium; species Chiloscyllium plagiosum. The sequence continues at coordinate 103,177,830 of NC_057718.1, read as the reverse complement.
AATGGAACTAGATTAATTTAGGCTATCTGGTCGGCATGGACGAGATGGACCAAATGGCCTGTTTCCGTGCTGTATGTTCCTATGACACCAAGCATTGAGATGCCATTCACTCTCTTTGATTTGAGTACCAGGTGGCATTTAATGTGGTGATGCGCTGTTTAACCAGTCTGCTACTGCTGGCTGCTGCCCATTGACTGAGGTAAATCTTGTATTTATCATTGACTAAACTGGTCATTCATCTAAAAGCCCCATCCTGGCTCCTCTCGACTTCTTCTGCACGCTCATGACTTGCCGAAAAACCATTCCCTCAGTCTTTGAACACGAGACAAGCAGAGACAGAAAGAAAATGAAAGAAAGCAAAGTTGTCTTTTGTTAAATGTGCAGCCAGCGTTAACAAGTCAAACAAATACACTCGACGTCTGAATCAAGAAACTATATCAATCAATGTCAAAAACACAAATAACAAAATGTATAAGCCCAGAGAAGCTGCAGTGAACAGGACTCAGCCATTAGGTCATTACCACCAAAGGCAATTATGCTGCCATTGTTTTGTAACAGAGGCACATTACAGGACTCTTAACATACACACAGGAAAATTTGATGATTTGACTGTGGAGCAGAGTGTATTAAATTTCACTGCCAAAGGCCATCTGGGTCAGTGCAACCACGAGAGAGGGAAACTCTGTCAGCACAGCATTCACTTCAACAGAAACGGCTCGATGATAGGGGAAAATTGCGAAGTATACCAAAGCAACATTACTGAGTGAAACGTTGAAGCTCAGTCAATGTTCTTCTCCGGTGGGTGCACCGTACAATAGATAGCTGCTTGGGTAGCTTGAGAATCATCATGTTGATCAATAAAGATTGTAAAGTTTGTTCACAAGTTAACAAGTTAAAAAAAAAGCTAACCAATTGTTTGATTTGGAAAAAAAAAGGTATAGGTTGTTACTGAAGAATTTTGTCCTTATCGCAAAATGTCCATTTGCCTCAATAGTTCTAAGCGCTGGATTCGATTGCTAAAATCGCTTCCTCTGATGGATGAGAACCAAGTCACAAAAGCTTCGGCCTCATCGAGAAACAGCTTCAAAATTGTACTTGACCTCTTGTTTGACATATTAAGCAACAAAATGATAATTGTTTTAGCACAATCTCTATTTGTTCCTCTTACACACACGGGATGTGGCTCATGGTTACACTATTCTGAAAAGCTGCTTGTTAATCACTGGAGCTCCACACAATGAACAAAACATCACACTATCACAAATACATTGCCTTTTTCTGAAAAAAAATGAAACCTAGAAAAATGAATGGGTCCATTTCTTCACCATTTCTGGTCTAGAGCACACACACTTGGCCCTTATTTCCTCTGGTCTTGAATTACCGAAGGGAGTCTGACCCAGTAAACATAAACGATTAAATGGCAATTTCCCTACTCGGGGCAGACCTTCTGTGTATAGAAGTTGGCTAAGAGGGGAAAGGTCACTTGCACCACCCCTCGAGTGACATGCCAGCTTTGAAGGACAGATCACAGCCGTGGTATAAACCCAAACAAAGCTGTGGTTGCACTGCCCTTCAGAAACTGACAGCAGAAGGGGTTAAACATCTTGCAGCTAAGACTCTATTAAGGAAACAGGCAAAGCTGTTCCCTATCAGATATGTATAGAGATGAGTTCTACTAGTAATGATTCTCTGCTTGTTTAATTATCACAGTTATCGTCTTTTGGAAGGAACAATCCAGAGGTACATCACATTAATCCACTCTCTGCTACTAACTTCTGAGCTCATTTGAGGATCAGTAAAGCTCCATGATTCAGTGGTCTAAAGGTTACACTATTGTCTGGCACACTCCAAAGTCTTTTGCATATTTTTCCTGACCTTTCAACTACAGACTATTATTTTGACAGCCATCATCACTAAGGTAGCCATAAAATGATTTGCACAAACGCCCAAGCAATTGAAAGGTGCCCATGACTTGTGCCACCTCTCTCTCTTCATTAAATTGATGTTATCCCCGAGTTACAGCACTTGGTGACTTCTGTCCAAGTGATTATTCCACAGCCAGAGTGTCTTAGATCCAGAGTAACGACTGAGGTAAGTGAAACTAAAGTGAGAGGATACCTGACTTCCACCTACTAGATCATTGGGAGATTATCTAAACGAAATCACTGAGGCCCAGCAATAAATTAAGCACACATGGATAAATGAATGAATGATCTTTTTTATTACTGTGAAATTCAGATTAAGAAAACATTAAGAAAAGACGATAACTGTGATAATTAAACAAGCAGAGAATCATTAATAGTAGAACATTAAGAAAATATTTTTATGTTAGTCACTGAGAGAAAGCAGATTTTCATAATAAAATTATAATTAGACATGATCAGTCATAACTTCAGGCTAGGTAGGTCAGAGGGAGTCAGGGAATTATATGCACTGGAACAGTAATACCATTTCCTCTTGCTGATACACACCATTAATTAAGGAGAGATTTCCCAAACGTTGTGGTCATACTGGAGATACCTTCCCCCGTACTTCTTTCTCTTGAAATATTATCTCACTGTCCCAAAGGTTGGGATTTTCCTGGCTCAGCTGTAGTTTCCTGACTCTGGGAGTTGTGCATTATTGTTAAAGTAAAGTCACCATAGTCTACCAACACATACGATAACCTGCTCATCAGAGGGAGGTTATTGGTGCTGGCTTAACTGAAGGATCACTGCTCCTCAGGCCATGGGAGAGGTTCAGAAGGAGAGTCCTCCCTGGTGAACCCAAACAGTTGGCATTACTCTGTGTCACACACCAACCAACTGAGCTAAACCCCAGTCTATTCAGCTGCTCCTTATTCTCAAACCCTCCAACCCTGGCAACATCCTTCCCACTCTTTTCTGAACCCTTTCAAGTTTCACAACATCGTTCCTTAGGCAGGGATTCTCTGGCATTCTCTGTGCTGATCAGCTTAAACCAGATATTTCTTCAAACTATTTATTTACACTGTGTATTTATGAAATGTGAAGAAGGGGGTCATGGACTCAAAATGCTAACTCTGCTTTCTCTCCACAGATGCTGCCAGAACAGCTCAGTTTCTCCAGCAGTTTCTGTTGCTGTTAAATCACCTTCGGTATCTCTCGTCTAAAGTGGTTAGTTTTGTTAGAAAAAAGAAATCACTTGCATTTATATAGCACCCTGCATAACCTCAAGATTTCTCAAATGCTTTACAATAAATTACATTACCTTTTAAAGTGTAGACAATGTTGAAAGGAGATTTTTTTTAAAGTGTGTTCTTGGGATGTGGGCATCATTGGTTAGGCCAGCATTTATTGCCCAGTGGGAAGTGAAAAGTCAATCACATTGCCGTGGGTCTGGAGTTACATGTAGATCAGACTGGGCAAGGGGGCCGATTTCTCTCTCTAAAAGGACATTAGTGAATTAGATGGGATTTACTAAAAAAAACAAACTAGCTTTTTAATTCCAAATTTTATTGAATTCAATTTTCACTATTTGACCTGGTGGTATTCAAACCCCTGTGCCTGGAATATTAATGTGACAAGGTGGGTTTTGGATTACTAGATTAGGGACATTACCATGACACAATCACCTTCCTTTCCTTCGTTGTGACATTAAAGTAGCTGTACTGCTGAAGTGATTATTAATTGTTTATTCAGTATTCATTACCTAATGCACCAATTAATCATGAAGCTGGCTCTGAAGGGGTTAATGTTCATGTCGTACAGAGTCTGTGGCTGGAGAGAAGGTGCTCCCCTCCAGCTTTCTCAGCTCCCTGAGCTCCTAGTAATGATGTCTGACCAAATGGGATTGCAGTGATACCTTCTTAGCACAGTACACAGTGTGTCAGTCTCATGTCCTGAGTTCCATCCAGCCTCATAGAAGGCATGGCTGAGAGTCATTGGCTTTTTTGGGTAGCTCAGTGGTTAGCACTACTGCCTTGCAGCACCAGGGTCCCAAGGTCTATTCCAGCCTTGGGCGACTGACAGTATGGAGTTGACATTTTCTCCCTCTGCGTGTGGGTTTCCTCCCACAGTCCAAAGATGTGCAGATTAAGTGGATTGGCCATGCTAACTTGCCAAAGTGTTCAGGGATGTGCAAGTTAGGTGGGTTAGCATTGGGAAATGCAGGGTTATAGAGATGGGGTGGGTCTGGGTGGAATGCTCTTCAGACAGTCAGTGGGGACTTGATGGGCTGAATGGCCTGCTTTCACACTATGGGGATTCTATGAATTATTACCATCAACATAAAAAACCGCTCATTGTCAAAGAACAGTGTCCCCTCTGGAGATACTTTACGGTGGTGTACCTTAAACATTAGATTCTTTTTTATTCATTCACAGGAAGAGGGCATTGCTGGCTAGGTCAGCATTTATTACCCATCCTTAACTGCCCCAGAGAAAATATCTTCTTGAAATGCCGCATCAGATCACAACAAAAGCAAAGATAACAGAGTACTGGTGGCAGTAAGTTATTCAAGCACAGTGTACAGAAATGATAAATACAAGAAGGTACCAGGAGTGATTATCCAGAAAAATCATGCAGCAGTCATTGTTTTTCAGACAGGAAGAATTAGTTTCCAATCTAAGTATAAGCTCAACCGAAAGTCCTGATTCCTAGGATAGCAGGACTGACCTACGAAGAGAGACTGGATTGATTCAGACCAGATTCACTGGAGTTTAGAAGAATAATGGGGTGCATCTCAAAGTGACCTAAAAAATTCTAACAGCACGAGACAAGGTAAACCCAGGAAGTATGTTCTTGGTGACTGTCCAAGTTCAGAACCAGGGATCACAGTCTAAGGAAATGGGGTAGGTCTTTAAGGACTTCGATGAAGAGAACCTCTTCACCCAGAGTGGGTGGGGAGCCACTGGAATTCTCTACCACGGAAACTAGCAGAGGCTAAAACACTGAATGTTTTTAAGAAGGTGTTAGATTAGCTCTGAGGGTTAAAGAGACAAAGTAATGGGGGAATTGCGGGAGGAGGGCACTGAGTTGGATGATCAGCCATGCTTGTGTTGAAAGACAGAGCAATCTCAAAGGGATGAGTGGCTACTCCTCCTATTTTTCAATGAATGGTAGCAAACAGAATTCAGAGCAAGTTTCCCCTCTTGTATTTCTACAGCAATGGCCATGCATTTCATTCTTTGTGCTGTTATTACCCAGTGAGATTACGGAGTTTCTCCTCACACTCAGTCAAACAGCATTTCAAGTTCAATCTATTCACTGGAATACAGGTCCCCTTAGAGTCATGGAGATTTTACAGGATGCAACAAAGCCCATTGCATCTGTGCCAGTCATCAAACATCCACCTATTCAAAACCCATTTTCCACTCCTTGGCCCATTGTCTTGGATGTGATGCTTCTTCAAGAAGCTCTTCAATGTCTTCAGGGTTCCTGTCTCTACCATGCCTTTCGGGAGTGAGTCCCAGAGACCCACAGTCCCCTGGGTGATTTCATTTTTTTCCCCTCAAATCCCCTCTAAACATCCTGCTCCTTACCTTAAAACGGTGCCCTTTGGCTATTGACCCCTCCAAAGGGAAAGGTTTCTGTCTATCTATGCTCATCAGAACTGTGCGTACCTCACTCAGATCTTTTCACAGCCTACTTTGCTCTATGGAAAACAGCCTTAAGCTTCATAGTCCAGGCAACATCCTGATGAATCACCTCTGCACCCTCTCCATTGTTATCACATCCTTCCCATAACAGATCAAACATCTATAAATCTTCCCAAAGACCATCTTAATTACTACAGCTCTCAGTTTCCCCTTCTATAGCATGCTTATCTTACCCCCAGTTATTAAGTCATTTTAGGCATATATTTACACTGACTGGGAATTTTAGGTGCAAGTTATTTACTGATTTGGGAACTTCAAAAAAGTGTGATTATATTATGACTTTATTCCCATTAACCAGATGCCATAGGTTCCCCCGGCTGATTCCGGGGATGGTGGGACTGACATATGAGGAGAGATTGACTTGGTTAGGATTGTTTTCACTGGGGTTCAGATGAGTGAGAAGGGGATCTCATAGAGATTTATAAATTCCAACAGGACCTGACAGGGTAAATGCAGGGAGGATGTTCCCATTGGTGGATGAGTCCAGAACTAGGGGGTCACAGTCTGAGGATTCAGGGAAGACCATTTAGGACAGAGATGAGGAGACATTTCTTCACCCAGAGAGTGGGGAGTCTCTGGGATTCATTACCACAGGAAGTAACTGACGCCAAAACATTGAATGTATTCAAGAGGCGGCTAGATGTAGCACTTGGGGTGAATGGGATCAAAGGTAATGGGGAGAAAGCAGGATTAGGTTATTGAGTTGGACGATCAGCCATGATTGTGATGAATGGTGGGGCTGGCTGGAAGGGCTGAATGGCCTCCTCCTGCTCCTATGTTTCGATCAGTGATAAAATGGCCTTGAACTAGCCATATAATGTCAAATACGGTTGAATGATATTTTTTTCCTCCCTGCTTGTGGAACCATTAACCTGGAATTAAAACAGGAGGCAAAGGAATCCCTGCACAATTTGGCAGTATCTGTTCAGGCAAAGAAAATGCTAATAATAATTTATTTCATAACTTAAACATAAAATACAAAGAGACACTAAATCCTACCAGTTTAACCATGATGGTTCCTAGTAGTAGACGCAAGTTTTTGAAAAGTAGCAGAGTCTTGTGTACCAGCAAGGCTTTAAAATATTTGAAGAATTAAAATCCATTTGCTTGAAGTTGATGTTTAATTTCTCCCAGACTGGTTTCTCAAGGTAAAATGAGGTTGCCCTCAAGTGTACTGAGTAATCAAGCACAGATTGAACTTCTTTCAATCTTACTCAGAAGCAATTGATCCAGTTTTTTTTGAATTTGCCCGACTGAGTAGGTCCCATGCAGACAGTCTGAAAGGACAGCTCTAACCCTGAGCATACATTGTTCAACCAGCTGGAATGATCACAAACTAAAGTATCACTCTGCGAGAACAAACAACCAGAGCATTTACCACTTGTTCTACACCTTTGCCAGAAATTAAAATTATCCCTGCAATGCTTTACATCAAATACCATAAAGTGGCATTTCCCCAATTTGTTCACAGGGACGTATATTTAATGTGCATCACTTCGACTGGGACAACACATCCATCCTAGGGCAAGTCAAACAGAGACAAGCACGAGAATTCCTAGAAGCATGGTATTCCAAACAGAACTCTATCAACAAACATATCAACTTACCACCCCATTTATCACCCTCTGAGAAAAAGAACAAGAAATTACATTACTACAGGAACTGATGTCACCACAGGAAATGACATCACCAACCCAAGAAACCTAAACACATACAGTGGAAACTCGATTATCTGAACGAGATGGGCGGGCACTATTTCGTTCGGATAATCGATTATTTGGTTAATCGATTAAATGCCTTTCCTCTGGGGCTCGGAGTTTTTAAATTCTGCTCCCCGTTCAGGAGACTGCAGCAACACCCAGCGCACGAGGCCCCAGCCCCCAACACCGCCCCCCCAATCCAGTCCTACCCCACCTCCCAGCCCCATCCAACCCCGCCCCCCCCCGCTCCACAACCCCGTCCAACCCTGTCCCCCA
>NC_057718.1:103161072-103169888 GCF_004010195.1 Chiloscyllium plagiosum | reverse complement strand
CAACCAACCCCCGCTCCCCCAGCACAAAGCGCGCGAGCCCCTCCATCCAACACAGCCCCCTGCCGACCACCCCACATCCACCCCCAACCCCTCTCGGGGGTATCTGGACTGCACACCAACAACAAGACTGCTGCTGTTGCCTCTGTGGGGTAAGTCCCCAAATAGCACACCCACAGCCACAGCCACACACACACACCTTCTTACTGCAAATTTTTGACAGGTTCCACGTTTACCCTGCACAGGACAATGTGGGAGAGATTATCTTGGGAAGGAGGGTACATCCCTCTAGAACCACAGGGAATGGGTGGGGTCGAGAGAGGGCGGGAGGTCAGTCATTTGGAGACAGTGCCTGTTTAATCACTGTAAAAAAAAGACACGATCACTGTTGGAAACACGTCTTTGATGTAATGTTTCTATCGGGACCTCGAAATCTCCTTCAGATAATCCGATTTTCGGATAATTGGTATTTGAATAATCGAGGTTCCCCTGTACAAACGTGGAATCTGTTAAACATTTGCTGTAAGAAGTTTTGTGTGTGTGTAGCTGTGGCTCTGTGTGTGGTATTTGGAGACTTACCCCACAAAGACAACTGCAGCAGTCTTGGTGTACAGTGTGGCTGCCCTAGGGGTGGGCGGAGTTTGGCAGTGGACTGTGTTGGGGGCGGGGTTGGACTCGCACGCATTGTGCTTGAGTGCGGGGTTGGACCAGGTTGGGGAGCGGGCAGCAGGGGTTGGACTGGTTTGGGGGGGCGGTGCTGGACTGGGGCTGGTGGGGAGTGGTGTTGAGGGTGGGGGCTTGCGCGCACCCCAGAACGGGGAGCAGACTTTAAAACTCCGAGCCCCAGAGGAAAGGCATTTAATAGATTTTCCAAATAATTGATTATACAAACCAAATAGTGCCTGCCCATCTCGTTCTGATAATCAGGTTTCCACTGTAACTAGAAAGCGGGTCACTAACACCAGTGCTTCACTGGAGGCTCATTGATGATGTTACCTAGTATGGTGATGAAACATCTGAAACTGAATCTTGCAGCTCAGAGAGCAAACCTACTTTCAGCATGGAAGATATCATAAAAACAAAAAACTGCAGATGCTGTAAATCAGAAACAAAAACAGAAATTGCTGGAAAATCTCAGCAGGTCTGGCAGCATCTGTGAAGAGAAGTTAGAGTTAACGGTTCAGTTCAAACTGGAAGATGTCATGTCTGTTAATCATTTTCATTTGCAAAAATATTACTGAAAGAAAGAACTGCATTTATGTAGCACTTTTCATACCTTGGGGCCTTCCATAAAAGGAGAAAGTGAGGTCTGCAGATGCTGGAGATCAAAGTTGAAACTTTATTGCTGGAACAGCACAGCAGGTCAGGCAGCATCCAGGGAACAGGAGATTCCTGAAGAAGGGCCTGTGCCCGAAACGTTGAATCTCCTGTTCCCTGGATGCTGCCTGACCTGCTGTGCTGTTCCAGCAATAAAGTTTCGCCTTCCATAAAACCCTTTACAACCAATTAAATTACACATTTGCGTTTGTAAGGAGGAAAATATGGAAGCCAAACTGCAGATAGTTTGATCCCATAAAATAACAATGCGATAAGGACTAGATCATCCACTTTGTGCTTTTGGCTGAGGGATACATATTGACCCTGGAACAGACCCCCTCTGCTTTCACTCAAAATAGTGACCAGGTGAAGTTTTACATCAGCCTGAGAGGGGATAACTTGGTTTAAAATCCAGATGAAGGACAACACCCCCTCAGTACTACACTGGAGTGTCAGGCCCTGGATTAGAACTTAAATCTACAGCATTGCTGACTCACAGGCTCGAGTGCTGCCCATTGAGCCATAGTTGGCACTTAGCTACACAGAGCTTATGAAACAATTGTTTGCCAAAAGATCTCCAAACCTCTTATAACTGTTAATAATTTGTCTGAGAGCCACATAGAGCTGAAGGTTTTAGGTCGGTTGGTATAATGCCTGCTTTGACCAGTAAGGCTAATTTGACATGAGCCAAACCAGATGGTTGACCACAGTTTGATCAATGTAATGAATAGATTGCATTTAAATGGACACTGATAAAATAAAACAAAATTTGTGTCACAAGTGAATTATTGGAATGGTTAAATATTGTTAGATCTGAAGCATTAATGAGTCCCAGTGTTTCCTGAATATCCAGGATGATTTATCTGCATATCTAACACCAGCCCGGAGATTAAACATTTCTCTTTTATCTTTCAGTGAAGATAATTGTTTGTCTTCTAGTGAAGAGAATTGAAGGACATATTTCAGTAAAGCATCCATAAGTGTTACCCTTTACGGCTAGTTGTTTTCACTAGGTTAACTCAGCCTTGGCAGGCAGGGTGGAGGTGGCATGGGGAGCTGGTTAGTGGATGTTGCATCTAGACAGAGACCATTAAGCTCACAACCGGGGGAGGTCCAAGCAGAGTTCAAAGCCAGCTGCCCACTCCCCATCGTTACCATTCACTGTAACCCTATACGTTCAGGAAAGAATCGAAGGTGAGGACATTACATAAATGGCGAGTCCCAAAGTCAGGAAAATGAGTTTCTACACATAAAAAAAAAGGGGACTCATTAGTGTGATCAGTGACACCTTCATATCTGCACAGCTGGAGAAGCCAGTGGAATTCCATCTACCATTACATCCACTTTTATCAAAGCAAAGTCACTGCGTTAATTGATGCAAAAATTAAAAGGGGTATTATCTGCATTTTTTTCTTGGCAATGTTCCATTTGACCATAATACCATGAGATTGCAGGAACAGAATTAGGCCATTTAGCCCCTCAGGTCTGCTCCACTATTCGATCATGGCTGATATGCTTCACAACCCTATTCTCCTGCCTTCTTCCCGTAACCCCTTGACCCCCTTACTAATCAAGAACCTATCTATCACTACCTTAAACAAGGCACTGATCAAGTGAATGCATCTTAACAGAGGAGTGAAAATTCTGTAGTAAACCTTTTTGGGGATTCTGCAACTCATTACTGTCCTGCCAATAGACCAATATTAAATTGTTTGGGATTGAGGTATACCTCCCAGCACCTGATACCCTCACTAGCATGTTGCCTTGAAAATTTGAAAAAATGTTAAATGAAGGCAGAAAGTACTGGAGAAACTCAGCAGGTCTGGCAGCATCTGCAGAGAGAGAAACAGGGTTAATGTTTTGAGTCCAGCATGATTCTTTGGAATAGTTACAGTACCAACCATAATTAATATTGAAAGCACGGTGATCACTGGTCTACAGATAAAACACAAGAGTTTTGTAGCTCTGGGTCACAGCTGTAGTTCACATCTTCAGTTGGGTCAAGTGGGACAGCAAACACACCTCCAAAACTCAAACTTTAATTTTTATGATAGTTTCTTTGAAGAACTTGAACCTATAAAGCACACGTTAATATCAACAGATGATTGCATTTTTGTGACAAGTTATAGGGACTGAGATGAAAGGTACACACGGAGTCCTTAAATAAGTCTTTCTCTACATATCTTTTCCTATATCTTGTCTCATATGTCCTTGGTTCCAGGTAATCTGTGAAATGGTTCACCTTCAAACCAATGTGAGAGCTTGAAAAAGAGTAATTGCCAAATTCTTGTTAGTGAAATATGGTTGTGAGTGACGAAATACCAGACATTTCTTTACTTTCATCTGACCTTAGGATATGGAGTTTGGCTATTGTCTTGCAACATCAGATCATTCTTTAACCACAAAACCACTTAACAATGCGCATTGTCTAACTAGCTACAAGCAAAAGGAGCCTGGGCATTTGGCAGTTAGTGGTAAGTGGGTGGTTGAGGGGCGGGGAGGGGTGGGAGGCCAAGATATTAATAAGATAATTCAGAAAACATGTTGGTGTTTGCAATCTTCAAATAAAAGGGGCCAGATGGATTTATTACAAGTAAAAACACTCTTGTTCTCTTCAAGATAGCATGATCATCTATTTGCAAAATTGAAACACAACATATATCTATCACTGAACCTTTGCCAATATTAACAACTTTCAGAGAAGATTTTAGTTCTGTCATTAGCACCATCCTGTCTGGAAACAGGGAGCGTATCATAGTTGAAAAGAACAATCAAGCTCATAACATCATGCTTCTCAGGCTGTTATTCTCTCAGATATTTGAGCTTTGTGAAATGTTCACATTTAGAGTGCACAAACTGCTGGTTCGACAGATTTAACATTGAGTGAGTTAGCCAGCATTTTAGTTTGCAAATGCACGTGCTTAACAATGAGAGAAGAGGCAACAGAAAATATTATTCATGGAGATGCAGCTGTAAAGAAAACATCTGATAGTCCTGCACTGAAAGTAGCAAGAAATGCAGCTTACGTACAATCCTCAATGACAGAGAGCCAGAGGAAAATCTGTAAACACAGATAAAGTCACTGTCAATAAATTTAAAAGCTGATAAAAATAAGATTTGCCTTCTTCTATGGGATTCAACTTCTCCCTTCTACTACCTTTAATTTCCACAATATTTGATTTTGCCCCCAGTTTCCCTTCTTGGTCCTATTTCACCCCCATTCTCCCCTGTTCATCTGTGCCTGATGCTGCCAGCAATTTTTAATTTCTTACCGATGTGCCATTTTCATCCAAAATGGCAGCCAAAGCTGATCAGTTCTTTAAAGGTTTAAGACCCTGATTTGGCGTTAGGATATGTAGCACATACATCAGGATTACAGGTGGGAGTTCCGTGGTTGGTACAGCAAGGGACGCAAGCCCCATGTCTTCTGAAAGAAAGCCTAAAAGGAGTGAAATATGAGCCTCCTCATGCATCTCCATTGTTTTAGTGGAGCTTTGTAATACAGCTGTAATGAAGGGCTCCCAAGGCCAATCTCATTTTCAGTTGCCAATGCTTCGTGTACCCCCTACTGGTTAAAAGGTCACAGACCTGACGGCTACCACAGACAATTGCTTAACACTGGAGACCGACTGTAACAAATCATTATTGCACTTGCCTTGAATGAGCTGAAGTGAGAAAATTACACTTGGATCCGGGAGATGTAAAAATTCTCATAAATGACACATTACCTTGCAAGTAATTTTAAGAGCAGTTCCAAATAACATCGAGCAACCACTATCCAATCAGACCTGATAAGCCATGAGGTTAGGGTTAGGGTTACATTTTGAAGAGCTTTATTAAAAAAAGAGAGAAAATCTAAAGACTGATATTTCAAAATACTTTATTCGCTAGTTTTAATAATTAATGGATAATAAAGAGTTTTTTTGAATATTTCAGATGCGTTAAGCAATGAAATGCCTTTTTATTCTCACTGTCTGACGGCAGTCCACTCTGTGTTGAATGACTCTCTGAGGAAATGGCACTTTGCAGATGTTTTGCTTCTTCTGCCAATGCAAGCATTATAGACACCTAATGGGCGGCCAGTTCCTGCCCCTGGCACATCAGTCAGCTCAGCAACCTTCTGAACGCTACAGCCAACCAATTGTAAAGAGGTTCTACACCCAACAACTTGTCAAGCTTGACTTATCTTAGCCTAGTCAGATGTCAAGGTGAGGGCAGATTCTAGTAGAACATTAGGGCATAAGGAGGAGCAGGTGAATGTCTAAAATCAATGTCCACAAGTCTATCAATCTCACATAAAACAAAGAACTGTGGATGCTGGAAATCTGAAACAGAAATAGAAATTGCTGGAAAAGCTCAGCCAGGCTGGCAGTATCTGTGGAGAGAGGAACAGAGTTAATGTTTCGAGACCAGTGACCCTTCTGCAAAATAGCCTGCTTCAATCTCAGTCTCGTGTACACTCATTGATTTGAGAATCCATGACTCTCTGATAACCTTAGAACATCTGTAGCACTATGCAGCCAAAGGTGTCCATTTTCAAAGTGTATTCACTGCTGTCATGTAGGACACAGCATATTTGTACATGGCAAACTTCCACAAATGGCAGCATGTGCGTGACCAGTTGATTTGCTTTTCATCTTAAGAAGAGTCATACCAGACTTGAAATGTTAATTCTGTTTCCCTCTCCACAGACGCTGCCAGACCTGCTGAGTTCCTCCAGCAATTTCAGGTTTTTGTTTGACACATTTTTATACTTATGATTTATGGACAAATGTTACACCAGGATGTTTTAGACAAACACTTGCTTTTCTTGTAAATAGTTTATTTATATTCATGTGAAAGAACAGGCAATGTCTCAGCTTACTTTCTCGTGTGGAAGACAGTGCTAGCTACAGTGCAGCTCTCCCTCAGTATTGTACCATGGTGTCAGACTACAAACTCCAAAAAACAAGCTTGGACATTGCAAGTCCTGCCAGCTACCATTTGGAATGGTTCAATGTGGGCATGAATGTATGTTAATCCCAGTAGCTATTTAGCTTCGCAGCTTGATGGTCTTGCATGTACTGGAAGCTATGCAAATCAAAGCAAAACACCCTGTTCTTTGCAAACAGAAAGAACATGGACACACATTCCATCTGTTACAACTCAACAAAGTATTCACTTGGGTCACTTCTCAGGGCAATCAGAATCAAGCTGCCTGGTTAAAATTTAAAACAAAGTGGCAGTTAGCTGTCAAATGACATTAATGGTACATTCTCCACAACAACACAAAGAACAAAGAACAAAGAAAATTTACAGCCCAGGAACAGGCCCTTCGGCCCTTCAAGCCTGAGCCGATCCAAATGTACTGTCTAAACCTGTCGGTCAATTCCTAAGCATCTGTATCCCTCTGCTCCCCACCTACTCATGCATCTGTCCAGACGCATCTTAAATGTGTCTACCACACCTCTATCAATTACAGCACACTTACCAACCAATCAGCACTATCCTCTCATTTTGTACAAAAGTTGGTTTACTCCTTGAATTGTTATTCTTGCAAACTGTCCTGATGAGTGCAAGATGAGAAGCTTCAACAAAATGTTTCTTGTTATAAGGCTTCAGTTAGTTGGAAGAATGTTTTTATAAATCAGTGATTTCTTTTCCAATCTAGTGAAGTCTATGATGGATACATAGAGTGAAATCTTACAGGAATCTGAGTGAGGTGGGTGACAGTGAGATCAGAGGCAGAATCAGATGGAACTCCAGTGAGGCCCTTCTCAAGGTCAGGAGTATCTCACTCCATCCATTATTCTTTCCCTGAGCAGCGAGATGTAGTTCTCACTACACAGTGATGAGGTGACAATGATGGAGAATGATTGCTTATTAAAATGTCTTGTAAATGACGCAAGTTACCTCATTAATATTCCCATTTTACCAAAAATGCCAAACACATTAAGCATTGAGAGTTCTCAACATGGAAGTCAGAGAGGGTGCCGAGCACCTGCAGCTCACTGCCTGCTCCAAAGGATGGCCATGTTGGACACTGAGCACCAACATCTCAGGGCATTCTCCATCAACATCAGTTACACACACTCAACATCCATGGAAATTGGCATCTGACAAATGCCAGCCTCCACAAACCCTCCTGATACATAGAATCAATGAATCAGTACAATATGGAAGCCAACCCTTCAGCCCATTGAATCCAAACTGACCCTCAAAAGAGCATCCCAGAAAACCTAAATCCCCAACTGTGTCCCTATAATCCGACATTTCCCATGGCTAATCCACCTAACCAGCTCACCTTTGGACTGTAGGATAAAACTGGAGCACCCGGAGGAAACACATGCAGATACGGGGAGAATGTACAAACTCCATACAGTCACCCAAGGCTGGAATCAAACCTGGGTCGTTGGTGCTGTAAGGCAGCAGTACTAACCAATGAGCCACTGTGCCCCCCAATGCCATGTTGCTGATCCACTGACAGGATGCTTCTGCGCTTCAATGCTGCATCTCAGGCTGCCCGGTAACTCTCACTGTAACACTACAGTACAGACACTGCCTGCTCAGGAACACACTCCCAGCTGATGGACTGCACCAGGCTGCATCCCATTTGGGCTCTTCACTCCCTCTGAGCTCCCAGCTTTCCCTTGCCTTGCTCATTGGCGCAGAGGGCGCTTCGTCCTGGTTGTCAAGTCAAGGTGATAGCCTTTGTCCACGGCTGTCTGCCCAGGAAATGAGGAGCACCTTCCAACCCAATGAGTGATAAGTTATTCAGCAAATTGTACATGCTACACTGAGGATAGGTTCAGGTGGGAGGGATGACTTCAGGGGTGAGGGCCAGTGGTGCGAATCCCTCCAAAACACTTGACACAAATCACATGGAGTCAACAAAACATGCGATTCAGCCCCTTTGAACTTTATTTTCCTTAATCTCTGCTTGGGATTAGTCTGCCTGCCCTGGATACTTGGTGAGTTGTCATGGTATTTTTTAATTCTTTCACAGGATATGGGATCGCAGGCTGAACCAGAATTTACTGCCCTTCATTGATAACCCAAAAGACAGTTGAGAGTCAACCTCATTGCTGTGGGTCTGGAGTTGTATGTAAGCCAGACCAGGTAAGGATGGCAGTTTCCTTCCCTGAAGGACATGAGTGAACCATGTGGGTTTTCCCAACAATCAGCAATGGATTCGTGGTCATCACTAGACTCTTATAGAACATAGAGGAGAAAGTGAGGTCTGCAGATGCTGGAGATCAGAGATGAAAATGTGTTGCTGGAACAGCGCAGCAGGTCAGGCAGCATCTAGGGAACAGGAGAATCGACGTTTCGGGCATAAGCCCTTCTTCAGGAATGAGGGAAGTGTGTCCAGCAGGCTAACATAAAAGGTAGGGAGGAGGGACTTGGGGGAGGGACGTTGGAAATGCGATAGGTGGAAAGAGGTCAAGGTGAGGGTGATAGGTCAGACTGGGGTGGGGGCGGAGAGGTCAGGAAGAAGATTGCAGGTGAGGAAGGCGGTGCTG
>NC_057718.1:103153275-103160896 GCF_004010195.1 Chiloscyllium plagiosum | reverse complement strand
AGGTGTGGGCGCCAGTCTTGCACCTCCTGCGGTTGCAGGGGAAGGTGCGGGGAGTGGAGGTTGGGTTGGTGGGGGGTGTGGATCTGACGAGGGAGTCACGGAGGGAGTGGTCTTTACGGAACGCTGATAGGGGAGGGGAGGGAAATATATCCTTGGTGGTGGGGTCCGTTTGGAGGTGGCAGAAATGACGGCAGATGATACGCTGTTCCAGCAGCACATTTTCAGCTCTTATAGAACATAGAACATTACAGCACAGTACAGGCCCTTCGGCCCTCGATGTTGTGCCGCCCTGTCATACTAATCTGAAGCCCATCCCACCTACACTATTCCATGTATGTCCATATGCCTGTCCAATGACGACTTAAATATACTTAAATTTGATGAATCTACTACCGTTGCAGGCAAAGCATTTCATACCCTTACTACTCTCTGAGTAAAGAAACTACCTCTGACATCTGTCTTATGTCTATCTCCCCTCACTTTAATGTTGTGTCCCCTCGTGTTTGCCATCCCCATACTTGGAAAATGGCTCTCCCTGTCCACCCTATTTAACCCTCTGATTATCTTGTATGTCTCTATTAAGTCACCTTTCAACCTTCTTCTCTCTAACGAGAACAGACTCAAGGCCCTCAGCCTTTCCTTATAAGACATTCCTTCCATACCAGGCAACATCCTAGTAAATCTCCTCTGCACCCTTTCCAAAGCTTCCACATCCTTCTTAATTCCAGGTTAATTATTAATTTCAAATTTCACCAACTGCCATGGCAGGATATCATCCTGTGTCCCCAGAAAGTTCCCTGGATTTTGGGATTAACAATCTAGCAAAGATACCACAAGGCCATGTGTGTAAGGGAAGAAAGTGTGAGGGCATGGGGTGGCACTATGTTAACGTGGAGGCAAAAGGGCTATGGGATTGGTAGAGGAAAGCAGCTTGGCATGGGGAGTTAGCACGGTGGCTCAGTGGTTAGCACTGCTGCCTCATAGTACCAGGGTCCCTGCTTCAATTCCAGCCTTGGCCTACTGTCTGTGTGGAGTTTGCACATTCCCCCCATTGTGCGCGTGGGTTTCCTTCGGGTGCTATGGTTTTCTCTGACAGTCCAAGGATGTGCAGGCTGGGTGAATTGGTCATGCTAAATTGTCCATAGTGTTAGGTGCATTAGTCAGAGGGGGGTGGGTTTCTCTTCAGAAGGTCAGTGTGGACTTGTTGGGCCGAAGGGCCTGTTTCTACACTGTAGGGAATCTAACCATTAAGTGACCAATAGGTTGCCTCAAGGGAGTCCATCAGCTTCAGTGAGGTGACAGCCCAGTGCTACTATCCATAGGCTATTAATCCAGGTAATGTCCTGGGGACCTGGGTTCATATCCTGCCACAGCAGATGGAATTCAATTGAAGTCTGGAGTTAAGAGTCTAATGATGACGATGAAATCATTGTCGATTGTAAGTAAACCCCATCCAGTTCACTAATACCCTTTAGGGAAGGAAACTGCCATCCTTACTTGGTCTGGTGACTCCAGACTCACAGCAATGGGGTGGACTCTCAATAACCCTCTGGGCAATTAGGGATGGGCAATAAATGCTGAGATAGCCTGTGACAGCTGCATTTTGTGAATGAATAAAAAAAGATGGGGCCAAGAGGGTTTGTTTCGGGAATGAGATGACATGGGTCTATGTGGATGAGGCATTCTATGTTTTTTTGGGAGTGGGGGGTGTATGAGAGAGTGGTAAAGGATGAGGGCTGGGGAGATGCTTCATGGCTTATTTTATGTTTAACTTACTCACCACCACAAGGTTGGATCCCCTTCGTAAATTTTACCCATAACCGGTCTACACAGCTCTCCTTCTCCAACCCCTGTCCTTTGTAAAGTCACATTGGTAAAGCTGTAGGTTCCTCCTGTCTTTGAGAACCTGACTCTGGAACCACAATCCAGAGCTCAGTGCTGTGCCCAGACCCTTGCAGTGAGACCTGAACCCACAACCTCCTGTGTGAAAGGCAACAGTGCAGTGGGACTGAGTGAGCCCCAACGATGCTCAACCCTACAAGGCAGAACACTTCCCCGGCCTCAGTCTGAAATGACTGACACCTTCACTCTGAGACCACAACACCTCAGTCCAGACCCTTCAGCCAGGAAGACGCAACCTCACAACATGCAAACGCTCTCTGTCAACATAGGGGTATACGATGCTCAAGGGGATTGATAATGTCGATGAAACGAGGATGTTTCCTCATGTGAGGCAATCTAGAATGAGAGGTCATTGTTGTAGGATAAGGGGTAGCAGGTTTAAAACAGAGATGAGGAGGAATCACGTCTCTCAAAGGGTGGTGAATCTGTTAAATTCATTACCCCAGAGTGCGGTGGATGCTGGGACATTGAGTAACTTTAAGGAGGAGGTAGACAGGTTTTTTTAAATTGTTGAGAGTGTGGTGCTGGAAAAGCACAGCAGGTCAGGCAGCATCCAAAGAGCAGCAGAATCGACATTTCAGGCAGAATCCATTCATCAGGATTCCTGATGAAGGGCTCATGCCCAAAGCATCGACTCTCCTGCTCCTCGGATGTTGTCTGACCTGCTGTGCTTTTCCAGCACCACACTCTCGACTCTGATCTCCAGCATCTGCAGTCCTCCTTTCCTCCAGGTTTTTAAAATTGTAATGGGTTGGAGGGTTATGGAGAGCAGGTAGGAAAGTGGAGTTGAAGCAGAAACTAGATCAGCCATGATCGTATAGAACGGGGGTGCAGCGCACAGGGCTGAATAGCCTGGTTCTCACACAGTAATGGAGAGTGGTCAGGTTCAGAAAACACAGTCTCAGATTCTCCATCTCTCGCACCAGATTAATTACAGTGCTCCTACGACTTAGTTTGATTGCCTAATATAACCTGGTACATTTCACTTCAAAAAAAGAGACTACTTTATTCTAACGACATAACCTACTCCATTAAAAATGAAATCAGTTTCCTGTGTGTCATTGAAGAGCTACAGTGTTTGAAATCACAGCTTTCGATTAACAACCATTTCACTCTTCTCCATTGTAAAGATATTAACAGTGCAATCCCACTGCATAATTATCGCTAAATTTCATAGTTCACATAAAAAAAAAACACCGAGTGCAGGCGTACAGCTTTAATTAGCTAGTCTCTTAGCAGTAAAGGTCAGGCAATTACCATGTGTGAAGTCTCAGTGTGTAATTTATGAGTGGAAAGAGGAATTTGTAAGCAGTTTGATCAATTATTTTTCAGCACAATTCCAGGAGCCACTGAGCCAATCTTTCGTGATTTCTGATTCTGTCAAATATACAAAAAAAATCACCATTGTCTATAATCAGTTAATTAAACCCACATTCTAAATAAACAGGAGAATATAGATACAGTCCCATTCAAACAAGGAAGAGATCAGCTAAAATGCAATTATAGCAAATTGCTTTGGCCGTTTCGTTAAAATAAACGTATCAGTGCAGTGTCAAAATTGAGAGGCACAGGCGGCTTTTACACTGGGTCACAGGATTAGCGTCATATTTGACCCAGAGATGAGCTTCTGACTGGATATTCAAGGCCTTGCTAAGACAGTATGTTTCCACCTCAAGAACATCACTCAAAACTGTTGCAAAAGGCAAAATGCCATCGATGCCGAAGATTTGAAATAGACACAGGAGCAGCAGAAGAAACTCAGCAGGTCTGCCAGCATCTGTGGAGAGAGAAAGCAGAGTTAACGTTTTGAATCTGGGTGTGATATTTCTTCAGAACTGGAGAGAGGTGGACGTGAGGTGGGTTTTATGCTGTTGATAAAGGGTGGAGGTGTCAGATGGTACAGAAGGGAAGAGTCGAAAAGTGTGGTGCTGGAAAAGCACAACAGTTCAGGCAACATCCGAGGAGCAGGAGGGTCGACGTTTCAGGCATAGGCCTGAATCAGGAATGTGGGGTATGTTGGAGAGTTGGATCTGGGATAAGATGTGGGAAGGGGAGATGAGGAAACTGGTGAACTTGACATTGATTTCGTGTGGTTGGAGGGTCCCAAGGCAGAATATGACATGTTCTTCCTCTAGGCATCGGATGGCTTGGATTTGGTGGTGGAGGAGACCCAGGATTTGCCCCCGACGCCTGGAGGAAGAACGCCTCATTTTCTGCCTTGTGACCCTCCAACCACACGGGGTCAATGTCAAGTTCACCAGTTTCCTCATCTCCCCTCCCCCCACCTCATCCCAGATCCAACCCTCCATCTTGGCACCGCTCTCTTGACCTGTCCTATCTGTCCTATCTGACATACCCTCCCCTCCGACCTATCATCATCACCTCCCACCTGCATCTACCTATTGTTTTCCCAGCTACCTTCCCCCCCAGCCCCACTCCCACCCTCCTCTTTATCTCTCAGTCCCCTCCCCCCACATTCCTGATGAAGGGCTTATGACTGAAACATTGACTCTCCTGCTCCTCAGATGCAGACTGACCTGCTGTGCTTTTCCAGCACCACACTTTTCGACACTGACTCTCCAGCATCTGCAGTCCTCACTCTCTCCTAGGTAGAGAAGGAAAGGTCAGGAAAAGTTAAATGGTGAGGGAGATTAGAGATCACAGATGGAATAGAAGAGAATGTAAAGGAGTACTAGTGGTATACAGAAGCAACAAAGCAAAGATACAGATTAGGTGCTAACAGCAGAGTAAAGGCCAGGTTGTAGAAGAACATTGCCAGGGTGGGATGGATCTTTGAGAATGCTGGCGGCCTTTCCTTGACAGTGGGCCTGGTAAATAGATTCTATAGATGGGAGGTTGGCCTTTGTGATTGTCTGGGCCGAGTTCACCACTCTCTGTAACTATCCCTGATCTTGAATGGTACAGTTGCCATACCAGGTAGTGATACATCCAGACAGAATGCTCTCGATGGCACACCTTTAAAAGTTGGCAAGGATATTCGCCAGCATGCCAAATTTCCTCTTCTGTCTGAGGAAGAAGAGATATTGTTGGGCCTTTGTAACCAGAGCGTCCACATGAAGAGCCCAAGAAAGCTTGTTGTGGATGATCACTCCCAGGAGCTTGACATTCTCCATTCGTTCCCCCTCTGTGCTGTTAATGTGTAGGGGGCATGAGTAACATCCTGCCGAAAGACAATAATGAGTTCCTTGGTTTTGCCGGCATTGAGAGCTCGGTTGTTTTCAGTGCTCTATTTTTCCAGGTCTCCCACCTCCCGTCCGTAGTCTGTTTCATCGACATCTGAGATTCAATTGACTATGTCATCAGCGAACTTGTAAATGGCATTAGTCTGGTATTTGGTGACACAGTCATGGGTATACAGAGAGTACAGCAGGGGGGCTCCAGTGTTGCATGTTAGTGAGGATGAAATATTGTCCCCAGTCTTCACTGATTGTGGCCTGTGGGTCAGGAAACTGAGGATCCAGTTGCAGAGAGTGGGGCTTAGTCTGAGATCACTAAGTTGAGTAATCAGTCTCGAGGGGATAATAGTGTTGAAGACTGAACTGTGGTCAATGAGTAGGATTCTTACGTAGCTGTTCTTGGTGTCAAGATGTTCTAGGGAGGAGTGAAGGGCAAGTGATATGGCATCTGACATGGATCTGTTGGTCTGATAGGCAAATTGGAGTGGGTCAAGAGTAGTGGGGAGGCTGGAGCTGATTAATGCTATGACCAGCCTTTCAAAGCCCTTCATGACTACCGAAGTTAGGGCCACTGGGCGGTAGTCATTGGGACATGCTGCATGAGCCTCCTTAGGCACAGGGATGATGTTAGCCTCCTGAAACAGGCAGGGACAGTGGCCTGCTGCAAGGAGAGGTTGAAGATGTCCGAGAAGACCTCTGCCAGTTGATCTGCACATGCTCTGAGTGCACGGCCTGGTACTCCATCTGGTCCCATCACTTTCCTTGGATTCACATGAAGGAAAAGTGATTTGACCTCTGATGCAGTGACTGTTGGGATAGATTCATCAGGACATGTCGGAATAGGTGTTACCTCTCTGCCGAAATTCTGCTCAAAGCGAGCATAGAAGGCATTGAGACGAGCTGGGAGGGATGTGTCATTGTCTGCTATCTTGTACTGTCTCTTTTTAGAACCTGTGATGTCATTCAATCCTTGCTATAGTCGCCGGGTGTCTGTCTGGGTCTCTAGTTTGGATCGGTATTGGTCCTTGGCTGTCTTCATGGCTCTGTGAAGGTCATATTTGGATTCCTTATGTTTGAGTGGGTCTCCTGATCTGAAGACCTCACACCTGGTTTTTAGCAGGTTCTGTATGTCCTGATTCATCCAGAGTTTCCTGTTTGGGAACACCCGGATTGACTTCCTTGGTATGCACTTCCTGGGTATCCTTGACTTGCAAACACTATGCCCTTGTTTAATGTCAGTGTAACTTTGACAGTTGGAAACCTTCTAGAAACAAATATTCAGGATAATATTAGTGCAAGTAACTGCTTGGTAGGACACACCTGAGTATGCCTGAAAAAAAGATACATGGATCAAACATTTTCGTCTTCCACTCATCAGAACAATTCACAAGGATACGAAAAACCAAGGTTGCACAATCATCAAACCAGGTGACATGTAGATTTTGGTCTATGTTTACGATGTGTTTAATCAGAAAATATATTAGTTTTTCTGGAGCATTGATTTTAAACCAGTATGTGTAAGAGAACAGGTGATTGGGCCCCAGGGTAGAAATGGGAACTGGTTTATGCTATGAGATATTTACAATTGGAGAGATGAAGCAATGAACACTGTCAGTTTGGTGTTGGCTTAGAAGAAGCAAGAATAAGTTTTGTTCAGGAGACAGACATGGATTACAAAGCTTCTGATTCAGTTCAGAGAACCTGCTGACTATAACGAGTACTTTGAAGGCACTTTTTATTTTCATTCTAAATTGTTTAAAGTCTGTATTCCCATGTTAGTCAATTTTCATTTTGCTATTTCAGTTCTGTGACAACACTTCAAGTATCTATACCGAGGTACCCTGTACCTAAGATTGCACCGAGAGGCGACATTAGAAACTTTTTACTGCATTCTTTTGAGTCGATGTGACAATTAAGATGATTCTATTCTAAAAGTAGGTAACGTCAGGGTAAGGATATTAGTTTGACAAGTCTATACCAGATGTTCATGATTAGATTCCTGAACAAAGTATTTGAAGCTAAGAAAATTTAAGCTCAGTTATGTGAATAATCAAGGAAGAGACTATTAAAATCTCCAGACCATGGACTGAATGGAGCAGTTCAGTTAAACCTCTAGATGCGCTCGAGAAGGAAACCCTATCTGACATAGTGCACTATAAGCAGATGGAATTGGGAGTCGATGGGATTTTGTTCTACTGTATGATTTGAAATATTTAAAATATTTTCCAGGTATTTTTAATCAAACCTGTACTAATACGTTATGACAAACCTCTGGAGCTGATGGAATTTGAACCCAAGCCTCCTCACCTTATTAGGTAAAAACAAGGACTGCAGATGCTGGAAACAGATTCTAGATTAGAGTGGTGCTGGAAAAGCACAGCAGTTTAGGCAGCATCAAATCGACGTTTCGGGCAAAAGCCCTTCATCAGGAATAGAGGCAGGGTGCCTGCAGGGTAGAGAGATAAATGAGAGGAGGGTGGGGGGGGTGGGGAGAAAGTAACATAGAGTACTATAGATAAATG
>NC_057718.1:103132006-103150342 GCF_004010195.1 Chiloscyllium plagiosum | reverse complement strand
CCCTCTCATTTATCTCTCCACCCTGCAGGCACCCTGCCTCTATTCCTGATGAAGGGCTTTTGCCCAAAACGTCGATTTTTCTGCTCCTCTGATGCTGCCTGACCTGCTGTGCTTTTCCAGCATCACTCTAATCCAGAATCCTCATCTCATTCCCTAATGATTTACCGAGTATCCATACTGTGACTCGCTCCTCTGATGCTGCCTGACCTGCTGTGCTTTTCCAGCATCACTCTAATCCAGAATCCTCATCTCATTCCCTAATGATTTACCGAGTATCCATACTGTGACTCCCAGCTCTCAATGATTAAGTCTCATTGGTTAGAAGACCAACAGTTTGGTTAAAGTTGTAGGTTCCAAGGTGTCCCTTCAAAGAGGGTGGGAGCCAGGTAGAGAGAGAGATGGAGGATGGGAATTCTAGAGCTTGTGCCTAGGCAGCTCGAGGCTTAGCCAGCAATGGTAAAGCAATATTAATGAGGAATGTATTACCGAGGTCAGTTTGCACTTATCAATTCGGTTCTTTGATGCATTTAAGGAAGGAAATCTGCCCTCATTACCTGGTCAGATCACAGCATGGGGTTGATTTTTAACCCCCCTCTAAAATGGCTGAGTAGATCACTCAGCCAAGGGGCAATCAGGGACAGGCTGACCTTGCCAGTGTCACCAACATCCCATGGAAGAATTTTTAAAAAGTATCTTGGATGGTTGTGGGTTTGGAGGAGATTATCGATGGAGGCCTTGATGGGACGTACAACAAGGAAGAGTATTTTAAAATCAAGATATTGCCTGATTGAGAGCCAGTGCAGGTCAGTGAGCACTAGGGTGATCGAGGTATGGGGCTTTCTGTAGACTCAGTTCCTTTTCCATGATCTGGATTTATTTTAGTGGAATCACTCTGCAGTCTGTTTTATTCCCCTGATATACTTAATGAATTTATGATCTTCCTGAATAACAAGCAAAACAGAACTTTGCACTGTATCTTGGTACATGCGACAATAATCCATCAAATTAAATCAAATCGTTAACAAGTTCAGATTTTTTTTGCAGGGAAAGTGTATCAAACCTCAGTTTCATGACACTGAGCTCACATTGATGTGAAATGGATCTTCCTTGCTCCTGTTTGTTAAGGAGCAAACACAGACTTCAGGGACTTTTTCAGAAAAGCATTTCAGGGTCGTGTTATGTCAGAGATAAATGGGAGTGAGTGAGGGGAGTGAGGAAATCATTTGAACCAGCACAAAACAAAAACATTGGTAAATTACAAACACAGCTCATGAGGAATGACTGATTGTATTAAAGATCCATTCGGGTGGTCAGTATTTCACCAGGAAATGGGGTAGTTCAGAGACTGATGTGGTGTGTTAATACAGAGTTCATGCTGACCTGTTTATCTACTATTGAGAAGGTGGAGTGTTGTGAAGATAGTGCTGACAATGGTGAGAGATAGCATTATGACAATCTTTGCAAGAGCTGGCAGAGTCTTCCTATTGGAACATGTGTCCACAGGAGGGATACTAAATTGTCTATATTTACACTGCATTCGATGGAGTAATTATGTGACCGTGTCTGTATTCTCAGCATGGCTCTGTTTAATATCAGTGGAAAGTCCACACAAGGAAACAGACGAGGCAGGAAATGCACTTCCTTGTCTTCACTCTCTGTAATCTGCAACTGACAAGTAATTTCACACTCTCGTAGTTTGCTCTCTACCTGTGTCACTCCTTCCCACAGTCACTCATTGCACGCACAAGGCATTTCGCGAGGTCAGAAGTGCGCTTTGAATGGTTGCATTGCTGCAGCTGACCTTCCCTTTGTCAATCGGGAAGTTTGCTCAGTTTTAATTTGATGCTGTAAAGGGTGTGCAGTGTGAGTGCACTGAGTCAGGTCACAGATCACTCTGATCTCACTGACTGAGTGAGCAGGGGTGAGGGGCTGCAAAAACTCCTGTTCTTGGGCTGTCTTATTAAGAGAAGGTCAGAATTTCAGCTGTTGGCACAGATTGAGCACAGCGTGAAAGATAGAGTTCAACTTCTTCACTACTTTAGCTCAAACCGAAGCTAACTCAATTGGACTGTTTGTCTCCTCTGCTGATTCAGCTAAAATAACTTTTGGTCATGAGCATGATCATAAAAAACACTGCTGATTCTAGAAATCCAAACTGGGATTTTAAAAACATTTCCCATGGTGGTCCAAAAGACTTCATCAAAGTAGTTGAGCTGTACCACAAGATATTGTTCCCCAGGTTGTACAGTACAGGCCATTCACCCCATCAGCACCATGCTACATTTTTCTTTCACTTCAGTCATACCCCACAGCCACTTTGTCTGACCTACGTTGCAATCTTTCTATTTGTTTCTATCTTGTGTTGATCCAGTTGCTTTTGTGCTACAGACCACAGCAATTCCCTGTCTTCCAGGGAGCTCTGGTGTCTTCCGGGTGCTCTGGTTTCTGTTGGTTTCCTCCGGTGTGCTCCAGTTTCCTCCAGAGAGCTCTGGTTTCCTCCAGTTTCCTCCAGGGAGCTCCAGTTTCCTCCCACAGTCCAAAGATGTGCAGGTTCAGTAGTTTGGCCATGTTAAATTGCTGATAGTGTCCATTTTGTGTAGGATAGATGGGAAATGCAGGGTTACAGGGGTAGGGTAAGGGATTGGGTCTGGGTGAGATGCTTTTCGATGGGCCAAATGGCCTGTTTCCACATTGTGGGGATTCTATAGAACAAATAAGCCACGATTGAATGGTGGAACACTCTCAATAGATCAAATGGCCTGATTCTGCTCCTATGTTGTATGGTGTTGCTTTATTTATCAATTGTTTCCAAATTATATTAGACGTCATTCTGAATGGATACACCATATCTGCCCAGTGAGGGTAGGAATAAGGTCAAAGCCATTTTTGAGAATAATTGCTTCTGCCAAAGTACTTTACAAAGTTTCTGCTGAAAAGGAAGATGTTTAAGGAACATTAAGGGAAAACACCGTGGATGCAGGAAACTTGAAGTAAAAACAGAAAATGCTGGAAACTCTTCACTAGTCGAGGAGCGTCTGCAAAGTGAGAAACAGAGTCAATGTTTCCGGCCAGTGAATACTTGCCAGCTTTCTAGCTCGGCTGATAGTCTCTGTCCAGCATGTGAAGAGAAATGTTCCACCTGATTCCCCGGTCACTGAGTTTCACTGAAAGAGTGCTGCAGTTTTGAAGCTCCCTACTTCTGTTGGAATGATGGGTGAAGTCTTCTCTACCCATTACAAGATTGCACCAGAATACTGTGGTCCAGCAGAGAAAATGCTGGAAAATCTCAGCAGCTCTGGCAGCATCTGTAAGGAGAGAAAAGAGCTGACGTTTTGAGTCTAACTGACCCTTTATAGTCCAGCAGTGTGGTTAACACAGACAAATGTGTCGTTATTGTTCTGCTGACTACAGACTATCTTTAATGACATGCAACATGGAGGATATAGTTTGCATTTCCCATTTCAACAACATCTTCTGTTGCATTTTACTCTGACATAGGAGGAGAAAGTGAGGTCTGCAGATGCTGGAGATCAAAGTTGAAACTTTATTGCTGGAACAGCACAGCAGGTCAGGCAGCATCCAGGGAACAGGAGATTCGACGTTTCGGGCACAGGCCCTTCTTCAGGCCCTTCTGACATAGGAACTGAGTGGTCTCTAATCTAATTCAGTAAATGTTGCGTATCCATTTGCGGGCAAATGACTTCACTGTTTTATACAAGTGTTTTCACACAAGGTTAACAAACATTCTGTTACAACAGGTGGAATTTAACATCTTTCCCAGAGGTGTTTGATGTCAGGGGCCATTTAATTAGGAAGCTGATGGGATGAGGGACCTGGCATCAGGAACGGGTGTCGGCTGAGACCCTCTGTCCTCTCTGTGACCTCCCCCACCCCCGGCTGGGGTCCAGGGGCTGGAGCTGCCTCTGCTTCTCAGTCAAGTTCCAGTTGTTCAGCATCATATAGAACATAGAACATAGCGTTGAGGGATGTGTAGATTAGATGGATTAGTCAGGGATAAATGTAGAGTAATGAGGAATGGGCTTGGGTGGGATACTCTTTGGATGGTCAGTGTGGACTTGTTGGGCTGAAGGGCTTGTTTCCACACTGTCGGGATTCTAAAAAAAAAATTGGTATCCCCATGACTTCTGGACTTTGGGAATGGCTGTGCATTGGAGAGTTGAGTGATGAAGCAGCAGTGGGGAACCACAGCAAAGGCTTTGTGACAGGGTTGGGTGGTGGTGGAGGGGAACTGGTGCCTTTAAGAGAGATTTGGTCTGTGCTGTTTCTCTTGCAGAGAGGTGTTGACACAATAGTACCAGAATATCTGCTTCCAAAGCAGGAGGTAAGCAGTTTTGAACTCCCTGAGTGTTTTTTTTAAGTTAGACAAAAGAAGCATGAGAGGGTGGAGTCAACCTCACTCAGACCCAGGGTTTTAGTTTTGTTTTCAGCTGGGGTTTGGAGTTGCTGGTTGAAGCTGGTAGATACAGCTCTCTCTCTATTGCTGCAGCTCTCTTTCTCTCTGTGCTGTGAGATTGCTGCTTTCAGTGTTTCTTTCTCCTGGACTGGAGAAGATAGCCCATAAGCAAAATCTGTTTTGCTGAATTTGTCCTTGTTAAGGGTGTGTTTATGAGATGCTGCTATATTGGAATAGTTGATGAAAACTAGTTAAATAGTGGTTAGCACTGCTGCCTCACAGCGCCAGAGACCCGGGTTCAATTCCCGCCTCAGACGACTGACTTGTGGAGTTTGCACATTCTCCCCATGTCTGCGTGGGTTTCCTCCGGGTGCTCCGGTTTCCTCCCACAGTCCAAAGATGTGAAGGTTAGGTGAATTGGCCATGTTAAATTGCCCGTAGTGTTAGGTGAAGGGGTAAATGTAAGGGAATGGGTCTGGATGGGTTGCGCTTCGGCGGGTCGGTGTGGACTTGTTGGGCCGAAGGGCCTATTTCCACACTGTAAGTAATCTAATCTAATCTAATCTAATCTAATGTTATGTTTCTAAGTATTTCAATAGAGTTAAAGAATTTCAATTCTTTTTTTGTTTGTAGTTTAATTGTGTTATGAGAATAAAGTGTGTTTTCCTCAAAGCCACATGGAGGACCAATTAACTCACACTTGAAATGCAGTGCCGTTAAAGAAAATAAAAAGTTAAAGTCTAGGCTATCTCCTGGATATATTTTGAGTGGGTTTGGTCTAGACTATAACAAAATGGACACACTGCTGGGGAAAGGAAGTTTATATCTTAGGAGTTTGCAGTCCACACATGCTGACATTTCTGATGTCTGTTGATGTAACAGCCCAGGTCTATGCATATGCGGGGACCACTCTGCATTCTGGGTAATCACTCTGAGATCAGTTCGTTTTGCAGTGATGTCTGTTTCACAACTTATAATGTGTTTTACTGTTTCAAATCAACTAACCCACAGAGATAATCAACCTCTGATAAATTAGACCATTCTCATTCACAAGACAGGCAGGTGGAGAGATGGGGAAACAACATGTTATTGGATGATCTGGAATTTTCAACTCAGTGGAATGTTGTAATGCAGCCAATCGAAAGCCAAGCTGTTTCTCAGCTTTCACTTGAGCTTCATTGGAGGCTATGGGCGGAGAGGTTAATGTGAGGCTAGCACAGAGGACGGAAAGGAAGCTCAGCACTACACTTCCAGACCAAACGACCTCAGCGAGCAAAGTATCCAGCCAGTCTGGAACCCTTAACGTGTGCAATACTCACAACCAAACCAGCTCTTCATTCACCTCAGCATGTGGCTAGGCTGCAAAGACATGGGACAAAGTGCAATGGGATTTGGTGAGCCATCATTACTGTGCCTGCTGTTAATATGTACTGAAGTTACTTCAATCACAGACACTGGGGCAAATTTAAACTCATCCCCAGGACCACATCTGCCATGACTGTGTATAACATGCAGAGCTAAAGGGCAAAGCAGATTCATTTGGCAAAGGGTGTGACGAACTGGCACCACTTTGGGCTGGCATTTCATTTACAGCCTCGCTCTGTCCCACCAGGCTCCCAGCATTGGGACTAGGCAGTGCCGGGAAGGTGTGTGCATAAAAACCAATGTGTCAGCTGCGGGAAATCCCAGGGAATTGGCTTTTGGGCTCCATTCTGGCTTCATTTTCCAGTCCGGGAAAACCATCCCCATGGATTCAGTTTGAGCGAGCTGCCCAGCAAGGTTATAGCAGATCGTCAAAATCAGGGAAAGGAGGAGGAGAATGGTTACCACCCCCCCCCCCACCAACTTTTCTTTACTCCCCCTTTTCTCCACCACTGTTCTCGTTTCTGCTTTACAGTTTCACCATTTGCTCCTTTCATCAGGGTTTAATCTCCTGCAAATCGTATCCTGCTTATTTTTCTGTTCTGAACTGGTTTGATAGCACTTCAGTCTGAACCTGGATGGAGCATGGAGCAACTGTGTACAGCCATTGGTTTTACTGTGGTCAACCACAGCAGTACAAAGTGCTTCATTTCCAGTGATCAGCATCAATCAAGATGCATGTCTGATATCGAGAAAGTTATCATTGAAATCAATTGGCGCACAGAAAGGGCCTAAACTGTTGTTAATGACAGTCAGGAATTGTACCAAATGGACAAAGTCATTGGATGTAGAACTTGGGATTGAGGTTCAAGCTTTATTTGGTTTGAAGTTTAAATTCCCCACTGTTAAACACCCTCAAGATTACCACTGACCAGCAACTCAACTTGACCAGCTACATTATCATATTGGCTACAAGAGTAGGTCAGAACCTGGGAATCCTGCAGTGACTAACTCTCCAAAGCCTGTCCACCATCTGCAAGGCACAAGTTAGGAGTGTGATGGAAAACTCTCCACTTGTCTGGATGGGTACAGCTCCAACAACACTCAAGAATATTGACACCATCCAGGACAAAGCAGCCCCTGCTTGATTGGCATCACATCCACAAGCATCCACACCCTCTACCGTCGACACTCAGTAACAGCAGTGTGTACCATCTACATGATGTACTGTAGAAACTCATCAAAGATCCTCAGACAGCACCTTCCAAAACCACAACCACAACAAGGGCAGCAGGTGCATGGAAACACCACCACCTTCAATTTCCCCTGTGGACCACTCACCATTGTGATGTGGAAATCTATCGCCATTCCTTCAGTGCCGCTGGAGCAAGTTCCTGGAATTCTCTCTCGAAGGGCATTGTGGGTCGACCTACAGAACACGGATTGCAGCAGTTCATGAAGGCAGCTCACCTAGACCTTCTCAAGGGGAAACTAGGGATGGGCAATAAGTACTGGGCCCAACCTGTGCTGTCCACATCCCATAAGTGAATAAGAACCAAGGTGGCATTGTGGCTTGCTAAGGCCATCTTGTTGCTGCTGTCAGATACTGAGGAGACAAAGTGTCAATCCTGATTCTGGGGGGTGACCCCTCTTTTCCAACTCCTCGTTTAACCTCATTTGTATTTGTTTTAAGGATATGTTTGTCAACTCATCGAGTGTTTAACTGAAGGCTAACTTTAGCTGGGACTGTGACTGTAGAAGACTTTAGGTTTAGAGAATGGTCCTTATGGTACTCAAGCTGATCTAGCTCTGACATTCCTACATCTGCTCACTCAGATTGATGTGACCATAAAAGATAAAGTGGGAGCATTGATTAAGCAGCATGTTTAAAGTGTAATGAAAGTTAAAGGTATGTTGATTTTGAAGACTGATAGCGTATATGGTTTCAGGCTGGGCTCAATGATCCCAAATATGTTAAAGGATAAATATATCTGATCCTATTGAGCCAGAAACTGCTGAGTTGATTCTATCTGTTGCATGTAGAAGGTCAAACAGCAACTGGGCTAACACTTAGAAGCTGGATGGAGAGTGGGAGAGAGAGAAAGGAGGGGGGGGGGGCGGGGTAGAGAGAGAGAGAAAGACAGAGAGAATGAAGGGGTATGGCATTGAGATAGAAGATATCTAACCCCCAACCAACATCACACGAACAGATGCAATATCACCATTGTGCTGTGCACAAACTGTTGCCTAATTTTCCCCACATGACAACAGTGACCACACTGCAAAAATATATCATCCTTTGGTGACCAAGAGAAAGGAATGGAGGTCTTGCTTTATAAGCTCTCAAAACATGACTATCTCAGTTCGAGGGGGCTTGCTGGAATTTGCAGGAATTTCAGTTCTTTTTCTGTGTATCCAGGAGATGGAGCTGACACTGGCTCGGCCAGCACTTACTGTCGACCAGTTCAGTAATTGCTGTGGGTCTGGAGTCACATATAGGACAGCAGCTTCCTTCCCTTAAGGACATTAATGAACCAGATGGGGTTTTCCCTCAACACTGGTTTCAATAATAATCATTAGAGTCTTAATTCCATCACCTGCTGTAGCAGGATTTGAATGCAAGTCCCCAGAACATTACCTGATCTGTAGCATTTGCAGTCCTCACCTTTTTCCTGTTTAATCGTCTAGCAATAACACCACTATTGCTTCCTGTATGAGCTGTGTTCTATTCTGCTGACAGCAGACCCAAGTGAAGTAACACTGAGGACATTAAAACTGAAAGCATTTGGATGTTTTAGCTTATTACATTTAAAAATGTTGATGATAGAAGTGAATTTTATTAGAATAAGGCTCAAGGAACATCCAATAAGAGCCTACGTTTCATGTCCAATGGCTGTGAGAAGGTGGAACAATACAGTGATAGACATATCAGGTGACCAATGGAAGGAGAGTGTAGGGCAGATGTCATGTGATGACATGTATCCAATCAGTGTTGGCAACACTAATGAGGGCAGCTTGGCCAAGAAAGGAGTCACCTAACAAATGCAGAGGATTGAGGTTTGACTCAGACCAACAGAGCCAGACACAGAGCTCCATCTTGCCACATTGCACACTGGGGTAGAAGTTGAACTCTCTTCTGCAAATGACAACTGATGCTCGCTGAAGTTATAATTTCAAGAATTTAGTTAGGGGGACATGGGGAAAAGGCAGAGCTAAGTCATTCACACAGAATCACAGAGTTGATACATGTAGTAGGAGGTCATCCAGCCCATCGTGCCTGTACAGGCTCTTCAAATGAGCCTCATTATCTCGCACTAATCTCCTGCCTTTTCTCCATATCCCCCCTCACCCCATCTATGCAAATAACCATCCAATTCCCTCTTGAATGCCTCAATTGAACCTGCCTCCACCATGTAACCAGGCAATGCATTCCAGACCCTAACTACTCGCTGGGTGAAAGTGTTTCTCCCATCTCCCTTGCTTCTTCTGCACATCACTTTAAATCTAGGCCCCTCTCGTTCTTGTTCCTTTGATGAATGGGATCAGCTTCTCCTGATCTTGTTGAGATATCGAATTGGGCTCAGGGGGCTGCGGTTCCAACATTGCGATGAATGCTAGGAGAACCAGCCCCAGTGTTGGGCCTCACTGTCGGTACAGTAAACTCCTCATAGTCTTTCAAAACAGCTACGTAAGGAAAACCTCCTCAAAAACAAGATCTCCAAACCTTGCTGCCGACTGCATTTCATTGGGTCATTCAACAGAGCAATGAGGATGAGGACATTCAGGAAGGAAAGTTAGGAAATAAATATCCAATGGCCCATTCAAAAAGATGTGATTGGAATGCTTGGATTTTGTGACAATTTTCTATTTTCTCCTCACCTATCTGTTAGAATAACTTGCAGCTATATCAAGCAGCTTCTTGTCCCTTTCAGGTTACTAAGTGTAATTGCTGTACCTTCTTGAGGTCAATTAGAGGCAGATTGCCCTGAGCAGAATATTGGGTCAACAAGAGGTCAGTCTGGCTGTCTTCTCTATATAGCTCCTTTTCAAGTGTAACTCCTGAAGCCAATTAGAAGTTATTTTCCGTTGGGCCGGGCACCTCTGTGAGATGTTGCGAGAGTCCGACTGCGTTTTCCCTTTACCATCAAAAAGCCAACTCACGAGGAGTAGCAGCAATCTCAGAAGTGTGACAAATACATACCAGATGTCAAGACTTTGACGTGTCCCAATATATCACACACTTATCCATGTCAGAGAGGAGATGTTACACAAAGAGTAGAGTGTAGGAATTACTGGTGCCAATTAGCAGAGGATGAAGCCTTAACGTTGTCAATCCCCGCATATAAATGGATTTCCACTCCCTATTTAAATGAGGCACTAATTGGTTTAAAATAAAAAAGGTAGTTTCTTTTAGTTGTTCCCAGGATGTGGCCAGCCCATCCCTAATTGCCCAGAGGGCAGGGTAAGTCAACCACATCACTCTGGGTCTGAGGTCATACGTAGGCCAGACGGGGTAAAGTTAGATTTCCCGTCCTAAAAGGGATTGGTCAGCCACATTGTTGTTTCACGGACACCATTAGGATAGATTTTAATTGCAGAGTTTGACTGAAACCAAACAAAACTAGCTCTCAAGGCTGCGATTTGAACTCATGCCCTCTGAACAACAACAAGAGCAGGAATCTGGGCTTTTGGATTATCAGTCCAGTGACTGGATTATTGCTGTACCAACACCTCCCCAATCTCTGCAGTGGTCATGATGTGGAGGAGCCAGTGTTGGGTGTTTTCGCGTGGACTGGTCTCGATCTGTATGGGTTCAAGAGGGAGGAAAGGTTTGCAATGGTTCCCATGCTTGACCATCGTTCACTCACTTTTTGCTGCAGTGTTTATTTGTGGATCAATCCAATGAAAATGATAGGGCTTGGCTAGATGTGGGGCTTGATTTACAGCAAATAGAGGGGGTTTTAAATGAGCAAAAAACTTGCCCATTTTTGTGTTCAAATCCCTCTTGACCTCACCCCTCCCTATTGCTGTATATCCGTACTGCCCCACAACTCTCTATGATCTCAGTGTCTCTCTGATTCCAGTCTTTTTTTACACATCTCACCTTCTCAATTCCTCCACTATTGGACCCTGCAAATAGCTTATGCCTGAAACATCGATTCTCCTGCTCCTCGGATGCTGCCTGACCTGCTGTGCTTTTCCAGTGCCACACTTTTTGACTCTGGTCTCCAGCATCTGCAGTCCTCACTTTCTCCTAACCTGCAAATACCTGCACCCTACCCTTTAGAATTCACCTCCAAGAACTTTACTACCTCTTAATGCCTTTCAGGTACTGCCACAGCAATAAATCCCGAATTACTGACAAACTTACTGAATACTTGAGGAGAACATGTCTTTTTCAAAAGAACGACACTGCAACAAAATTATGGTTGACTATTTAAATTGAACAGCTGTCTTGCCATTACTGTGGCAATTAGACTGAGTCCTGACAGTGTACTCTAGGAATGTTGTGCGTAAAGAATGTCAGACTGCAAAACTTAAAAAGGAGAGATGCCATTCAAAAATATATTCCTCAGAAGCTCCAGAGCTAATAGGCGCCTGACAACCCCTCTCAGCAGAAAATCATTTCCTGTGCATTGTGGTCCAGATGCAGGACATGAAACAAATGCAATTCTAAGTGAAAAACATATTTAGAACATAGAACATAGAACAATACAGCACAGAACAGGCCCTTCGGCCCACGATGATGTGCCGAACATTTGTCCTAGCTTAAGCACCCATCCATGTACCTATCCAATTGCCGCTTAAAGGTCACCAATGATTCTGACTCTGCCACTCCCACAGGCAGCGCATTCCATGCCCCCACCACTCTCTGGGTAAAGAACCCACCCCTGACATCTCCCCTATACCTTCCACCCTTCACCTTAAATTTATGTCCCCTTGTAACACTCGGTTGTGCCCGGGGAAAAAGTTTCTGACTGTCTACTCTATCTATGCCTCTGATCATCTTATAAACCTCTATCAACTCACCCCTCATCCTTCGCCGTTCCAACGAGAAAAGGCCGAGAACTCTCAACCTAGCCTCGTACGACTTCCTCTCCATTCCAGGCAACATCCTGGTAAACCTTCTCTGCACCCTCTCCAAAGCTTCCACATCTTTCCTAAAGTGAGGCAACCAGAACTGCACACAGTACTCCAACTGTGGCCTAACCAAAGTCCTGTACAGCTGCAACATCACTTCACGACTCTTGAATTCAATCCCTCTGCTAATGAACGATAATACTCCATAGGCCTTCTTACAAACTCTATCCACCTGAGTGGCAACCTTCAAAGATCTATGTACATAGACCCCAAGATCCCTCTGTTCCTCCACCTGACTAAGAACCCTACCATTAACCCTCTATTCCGCATTCTTATTTGTTCTTCCAAAATGGACAACCTCACACGTGGCAGGGTTGAACTCCATCTGCCACTCCTCAGCCCAGCTCTGCATCATATCTAAGTCCCTCTGCAGCCGACAACAGCCCTCCCTGTCCACAACTCCACCTATCTTCGTATCATCTGCAAATTTACTGACCCACCCTTCGACTCCCTCATCTAAGTCATTAATAAAAATTACAAACAGCAGAGGACCCAGAACTGATCCCTGCGGAACTCCACTTGTAACTGGGCTCAAGGCTGAATATTTACCATCTACCACCACTCTCTGCCTTCGACCGGTTAGCCAGTTTTCTATCCAATTGGCCAAATCTCCCTCTATCCCATGCCTCCTGACCTCCGCATAAGCCTAACATGGAGAACCTTATCAAATGCCTTACTAAAACCCATGTACACTACATCCACTGCTCTACCCTCAGAACATTACCCAAGTCTCGGGATTAACGGTCCAATGGTAATACCATTAGGTCATCTCCTCCCCAGAATAGTACTTTCGAAAAGCTACCCCTGACAAGATAGGCTGAATGACCTGCACCTTTCCTGAAATTGTAAAATTCTCATCCATGTAGCAGTCAGGAAATGTGGTAGCATAGTGACAATGACAGTAATACTCGAGAAACTCAGGTAATGGTCTGGAGGCATGGGCTCAAATCCGACCATGGCAAGTGGTAGAATTTCAAAATCAAGCAATTAAATTCTGAATCAAACATTAGCTTCAGTAACTGACCACAGCAACTAACATTGTTTGATTGAGTTTTAAAAACCTCATCGAATTTGTTATGCCCTCTAGGGAAGGAAATCTACCATCCTTCCTCAGACTGGTCCAGACCCACAGAAATGTGGTTGACTTTCAATTCTTCTCAGCTCAAGGGCAATTAGGGATGGACAACAAATGCTTGCCTTATCAGCAGCACCCACAACTCATGAAAGAACAAAAACTGTTCAGGCACAATCTTCTGAAGTTAAAATGGGAGAAGGACGCAAGATTAAAACTACTTTCCATCAATAGTTATTTTTGACACTCTAATAAAAGTTGACAGCGCGGTAATGTAAAGTTAAAACTTTGCTACCTGTAACAGCTAATAGAGAAATACAGATAACATAGAACATAGAAGAATACAGCGCAGTACAGGCCCTTTGGCCCTCGATGTTGCGCCGATCCAAGCCCACCTAACCTATACTAACCCACTATCCTCCATATACCTATCCAATGCCCGCTTAAATGCCCATAAAGAGGGAGAGTCCACCACTGCTACTGGCAAGGCATTCCATGAACTTACGACTCGCTGAGTGAAGAACCTACCCCTAACATCAGTCCTATATCTACCCCCCCTTAATTTAAAGCTATGCCCCCTCGTAATAGCTGACTCCATACGTGGTAAAGGAGACCAAAACTGCACACAGCACTCCAGTGCGTAACTCAAGGGCAGTTAGGGATGAGCCTGACCTGGCCATGAAAGAAAAAAGAAAAACATTACCAGCACAGATCATAGAATCCCTTCAGTGTGGAAGTAGGCTATTTGGCCCATTGAGTCCATGCCAATCCTCACAAAGACTATCCCATCCAGACCCACTCTGTTACCCTGTCCCTGTAACACTGCATTTCCCATGGTTAATCCACCTGGATTGCACATCCCTGGACACTGTGGAGCAATTTAGCATGGCCATCGAACCTGCGCATCTTTGGACTGTGAGAGGAAACCGGAGCAGCAGGAGGAAACCCACGCAGACATGGGGAGAATGTGCAAGCTCCACATTAGCCTGAGGCTGGAATCGAATTCAGGTAGCATGATCATATACTTGGTTAAAGAGGTAGCTTTTAATAACTCTGAGTTTACCATTGATCAGAAACTGAACTGGACTAGCCATACAAATACTAAGCAGATCGGAGCTTAGGAATTCTACAATGAATAACTCACCTCCTGACTCCTCAAACACTATCCGGGACAAAGCTGCCTGCTTGATTGACACCACATTCACAAACACCCACTCTCTCCACCAGTGACACTCAGTGGCAGCAGTGACATCTACAAGTTGCAATGTAGAAATTCCCCAAGACCTATTGGATGGTGGACCACGCATGAGTGGCCAAACAGCCTCCCCCGTTCCTATTTCTTATGGTCTAATGGCCCCTTAGTCAATACCTTCCAAACCTAAGACCACTTCCCTCCCAAATGATGAGCAGATACAGAGGAACATGACCACCTGCATGTTCCCCTCCAAGCCATTCACCATCCTGACTTGGAAATATATCACTGTTCGTCCAGTGTCACTGGTTCAAGATCCTGGAATTCCGTCCCTAATGGCATGGCAGGTGGCCTTACGAAATAGACTGCATCTACAAGAATATAGCTCAACGTCACCTTCTCAAGGACAACTAAGGATAGGGGAACCTACCTCCCAGGATATTGGTGCCCTTCTGGTGCTGGTGCAACCCGTCCTGCTTGTACAGGTCCCACCTTCTCCAGAATGCAGTCCAATTGTCCAAATACCTGAAGCCCTCCCTCCTACACCATCCTTGCAGCCACGTGTTCAACTGCACTCTCTCCCTATTCCTTGCCTCACTGTCACATGGCACCGGCAACAACCCAGAGATGACGACTCTGTCCATCCTAGCTTTTAGCTTCCAGCTTAACTCCCTGAGCTCCTGAATGACCTCCCCCACCCCTCTTCCTACCTATGTCGTTGGTGCAAATGTGCACCACGACTGCTGGCGGCACACCCTCCCCCTTAAGGATTCTGAAGACACTCTGTCCGTCCTAGCTTTTAGCTTCCAGCTTAACTCCCTGAGCTCCTGAATGACCTCCCCACCCCTCTTCCTACCAATGTCGTTGGTGCTAATGTGCACCACGACTGCTGGCGGCACACCCTCCCCCTTAAGGATTCTGAAGACACGGTCCGAGACGTCTCGGACTCTGGCACCCGGGAGGCAACAAACCAACCGAGAGTCTCGCCCATGTCCACAGAACCGCCTGTCTGTCTGTGGGGGGGAAAGGTTTAAAAGGGACCTAAGGGGCAACTTTTTCATGCAGAAGGTGGTGCGTGTATGGAATGAGCTGCCAGAGGAAGTGGTGGAGGCTGATACAATACAACATTTAAAACACATCTGGATGAGTATATGAATAGGAAGGGTTTAGAGGTATATGGGCCAAATACTGGTAAATGAGACTAGATTAATTTAGGATATCTGGTCGAAATGGACGGGTTGGACCGAAGGGTCTGTTTCCGTGCTGTACATCTCTATGATTCTACGACTCTAAAAAGTATGTAGATGTTCCTTTTTAAAATAGAACAGTCTTTATTTTTGCAATTGTAGATTTAACATAAGTGAAAGGATGCGGGATGTAGAAACAAGAGGATGCTGAGGAATGGAAGCAGGAGTAAGGACACTGATCAGTCAGCCTTCTGATGAGCAGAATCACTGTCCAGCACATTCATGCATCGCATTGACAGTCTAGTCACTGCAGTTTGCACAAAGTCACTAACATTTATTTCTCTGTGTGTAAATGAGTGTCCCTTTTGTTTGCCTTCCTTATTTGGAATCAATATTCATTAAGAGAAATAGTTTAAACATGCACAATGCTGCTGATGTGAGATAGCTACTCACCCTGACCATTCTCAACAAGAAATTCATGCCTGGGCTCAAAGCGGGGCCATTAATTTGCCGACACAATGAAACGAAAGTTGAAGATCTTTGCAAATTATAATCGATGTTAGTTTGTAAATGTGGGCTCACTTGGAATGCATTGTGAAGCTCAAAATTAAAGGCAATCCCCCTCTCTGGTCACTTAGCTGGGCTGGAACACGTGAGGAATCGATTTTCTTATTCTGAGCTGTCAGGCCTGCACCAGAGAATGAGTTTTAATTCTGCGTTGTTATTAAAGTGCTTGTTTAACGGCCAAAGGAATGGAACCGCCGTCTGGGTGATGCAGGAGCTGTTGTGCCACTGAATGGCACCTGTCACATGATGATAAATGACCCTGGGAGCTCCCAAATCCCCTGCTCTGTCACTCAGGTAAGAATCATTAATCTTCATCTTGGACAGGCTGCTTCAAGCGGCCTTGATTGCAAGTGACTGCAAGTATTTACAAGCAAGATGCAGGGCACAATGGGAAATTCATATTGTCAGAATACACGCACATTAGCATAATTTATTATGATTTGAACCCCCCTTCCTAAAAAAAAGAAGCAAGTGGGGGATCGATGTGATTAGACAGATGGAGTGTGGGGCCCTGGCTGGTAGCCACAGAGACCCCCGCAGTGCCTGATGAAGGGTGGAACATTCTGCAGCCCAATGGAAAGGCTGGCAGTTCAATTACAGAGTAATAAAGGGACATTCATCATTCAATTAGGCACCTGTCATGCTTTACAAAAGGGAAAACTTCGAATCTGAAACTCAGGGGAGACAATGCTACATCGGGATGAAAGTAAGTAAATGAAAATAAAGAAGACAAAGTCAATTGCTGGGCAACCAGACAGGGGGCAAAGTGTGTTAGATAGGAGGCTCCCCTCCCCTCCCCTCCTGACGTGGGAAGAGAGAGCTATGTACTGGAGGAATCCTAAAGCCAACTTTATCCCCATGTTCTGGAGAAGGGTCTCAAAATGTTCATTCTGTGTTTCTCTCTCCGCAGAAGCTGTCAGATCTGCTGAGTTTCTCCAGCACTTATTTGTTCCAGATTTCCAGCATCTGCAGTCCTTTGTTCCCTGAACGGGGTTGGTTCTTGCCCAGTTCACTGTGGGGAAGAGGAAGGTACAGGATCAGGAGTGTGAGTGTGTGTGGAGGGGGAGGGAATGTTAATTATTGATGAGCTGAGTGGCCTGATAGGGAGTGCTCATTAAATCATCCTGAGGCTTCATTAAGTAGCGTAATGCTATCTTCCTCGCATGCTTCCTCCTGAGTGTTGATGAGGCAGTGAGCACCTCCCCTCATATGTCAAAATGTGGGCTGTT
This sequence comes from Chiloscyllium plagiosum, assembly GCF_004010195.1. Taxonomy (NCBI): domain Eukaryota; kingdom Metazoa; phylum Chordata; class Chondrichthyes; order Orectolobiformes; family Hemiscylliidae; genus Chiloscyllium; species Chiloscyllium plagiosum. The sequence continues at coordinate 103,133,178 of NC_057718.1, read as the reverse complement.
TTATTCTGTGCCAGCTGCTCAATAAGATGCAAGAGCCTCATGCGAGCAGTTCTGTAACCTGTCTCTATTCCCAGGCCTCCTGCCCTAGGTCCCTAACCATGACGGTAAGACCTAGTGAATTATATATTAAGATAAATGATAATTGCTCTGGTTTTACCATCGTTTAATGAGGACCATAAATTAAAAAATGAAAAATACAAACACTACTTTGCAATACTGCCTACTCTTTAAACAAATCAGAGTCATTAGGACTCAAAACACAAACGCCTGCAAGAAATGGGAACCCTGAATTGTACCTGAGCAGTTGCTGTTCAATTTGCCCTGGCCTTTTGTGTGAAAGTTCATACGTTTCCTGAAAGATTATTAAGTTCCATAAACCATGAATGGCCCTTTGACTGAAAGACTCCACTTTTCGTAACTATACGCGGAGCAAGACATTGAAACTAAGAAACACAATCATGTAACCATTGTGACCTCTTTACATCAATAAGGGTCAGTTAGCTCATTTGGCTGGTTGAATCTACAAAGCCTGCCTACCATCTACAAGGCACAAGTCAGGAGGGTGACGGAATACTCCCACTTGCCTGGATGGGTGCAACTCCAACAACACTCAAGAAGCTCAGCACCATCCAGGACAAAGCAGCCACTTGATTGGCACCACATCCACAAGCATCCACTCCCTCCACCACTGACTCTCAGTAGCAGCAGTGTGTACTATCTACAAGAATTCACTGCAAAAATTCACCGAAGATCCTCAGACAGCACCTTCCAAACCCACAACAACTTCCATCCAGAAGAACAAGGGGTGTGGATGTATGGGAATGCTACCCCCTGCAGGTTCCCCTCTAAGCCACTCACTATTCTGACTTGGAAATCATTGTTCCTTCGGTGTCGCTGGGTCAAGACCCTACAGTTCCCTCCCTAAGGGCATTGTGGGTCTACCTACAGTACATGGACTACAGCAGTTCAAGAAGACAGCTCACCCCCACTTTCTCAAGGAGCAACTAGGGATGGGGCATTGAATGCTGGATCAGTGGTGCTGGAAGAGCACAGCAATTCAGGCAGCATCCGAGGAGCTTCGAAATTGACGTTTCGGGCAAAAGCCCTTCATCAGGAATAAAGGCAGAGAGCCTGAAGCGTGGAGAGATAAGCTAGAGGAGGGTGGGGGTGGG
>NC_057718.1:103106549-103131388 GCF_004010195.1 Chiloscyllium plagiosum | reverse complement strand
GGGATGTGGACGAGATGCGTTGGTGGGCATCTTTAACCACATGGGAAGGGAAATTGTGGTCTCTAAAGAAGGAGGCCATCTGGTGTGTTCTATGGTGGAACTGCTCCTCCTGGGAGCAGATACGGCGGAGGCGGAGGAATTGGGAATACGGGATGGCATTTTTGCAAGAGGTAGGGTGGGAAGAGGTGTAATCCAGGTAGCTGTGGGAGTCGGTATTGAATGCTGGCCTAACCAATGAAGCCCACATCTCTTGAATGAAAAATGAAAAGCATTCACTGAGTGCAGCTTGTACAGGAAGATAAGAAGGTCACAGAGAACTGCAATTCTGCAATCTGAGATGTGTAAGCTGCTGACCGTTCTGAACCTGCTATTTCACACGGACTGGAGACCAGTGACAGCAGTGTTCCACGGGCATTGGTACTGGGTCTACTTTTATTGGTCACTTATATAAATGATTTGGATGAAAATTTACATGACACGGTTAGTAAGTTTGTGGTTGGCACCAAAATTGGTGGGATAGTGAACAGTGAAGAAGATTATCTAAAATGACAATGATCTTGGTCAGTTGGGCCAATGGGCTGAGGAGCAGCAGATGGAGTTTGATTTGGATAAATGCAAGGTATTGCATTTTGGTAAAACAACCAAAGGCAAGACTTATACAGTTAATGACAGGGCCCTGGGGAGTGTTGTAGAACAGAGAGACCTACGGGTTCAGGGACACAATTCTTTTAAATTTGTGTCACAGGTAGACAGGGTGGTTAAGAAGGCATCTTGCACACTTGCCCTCATTGCTCAGACCTTTGAGTATAGGAGTTGGGGGTGTCATGTTGAGGTTGTACAGGACATTGGTGAGGCCTCTTCTTGAGTTCTCTGTCCAGTTCTAGTCGCCCTGTTATAGGAAGGATATTGTTAAACTGGAAAGGGTTCAGAATAGATTTACCAGAATGTTGCTGGGGCTGGAAGGTTTGAGTTATAAGGAGAGGCTGGGTAGGCTGAGACGTTTTTCAGTGGAGCGTAGAAGGTTGAGGGGTGACCTCATTGAGGTTTATAAAATCACGAGGGGCATGGATAGGGTGACTAGCAATGGTCCTTTCCATAGCATGGGGGAGTTTAAAACTAAGGGGCAAATTTTTAAGGTGAGAGGAGAAAGATTTGTAAAGGACATGAGGTGCAATTTTTTTTCCAGAGTGGTTCGTGTGTGAAATGAAGTTCCTGAGGAAGTGGTGGATGCGGATACAGTTACAACACTTAAAAGACATTTGGATAATGTACACAAATAGGAAAGGGTTGGAGGGATATGGGCCATACACAAGCAGGTGGGACCTGGGTAGTTTTGGGAACACGGTCAGCTTAGGAAGAAGGGTGTGTTTCCATGCTGTGTGACTGGAAACCTACAACACATGAAGTTTTGTTGCTTTGCTGGGATTCTGCTGCTGTAGTTTTAAGGTGCCAGAATGTTTCCTTTGACCTGCCTTCACCTAATAGTACACCCTCTCCTCTCCGCCTGCTGTGTTCTAGATCAGAGTGGTGCTAGAAAAGCACAGCAGGTCAGGCAGCATCTGAGGAGCAGGAAAATCAACATTTCGGGCAAAAGCCCTTCATCAGGCACATTCCTGATGAAGGGCTTTTGCCCGAAACGTCGATTTTCCTGCTCCTCGCATGCTGCCTGACCTGCTGTGCTTTTCCAGCACCACTGTGGGCGGCACAGTGGCACAGTGGTTAGCACTGCTGCCTCACAGCGCCAGAGACCCGGGTTCAATTCCCGACTCAGGCGACTGACTGTGTGGAGTTTGCACGTTCTCCCCGTGTCTGCGTGGGTTTCCTCCGGGTGCTCCGGTTTCCTCCCACAGTCCAAAGATGTGCAGGTTAGGTGAATTGTTCCATGCTAAATTGCCCTTAGTGTTAGGTAATAAGGGGTATTACCTAGGTAATAAGGGGTAAATGTAGGGGTATGGGTGGGTTGCGCTTCGGCGGGTTGGTGTGGACTTGTTGGGCCGAAGGGCCTGTTTCCACGCTGTAAGTAATCTAATCTAATCTAATCTAATCTAATCACTCTAATCTAGAATCTGGTTTCCAGCATCTGCAGTCCTTGTTTTTACCTCTCCACCTGCTGTGTGCTGCCTGAGTCACTTCAATTCAAGTTTGCTCACTACATACTGGAACAATTACATGGCTTCAGACTGGACCTGGGAGAGGAAAATCACATGACCAACTTTTCTGTTAACTTTCAATGTGAACTTGCCCATATTAGATTATGTTTTTGTTTAAATTCTCCTTTCCCACTGCAATCCTGCACTCACCTCCATATTCTATCTGTCTTGTTAACCTTTTCTGTTTCTTTAGTGTGTCTGTTTGTGGAGAATAACATTTTCTATCCTCTGCATTTAGCAGCTTGACTGCATGTTTGTGAACAATATACATGCCTCTCACTGGTGTAAACTGCAATTAAATCTTCGCTTTCCTTCCAAATTAAAACCATCAATCTGTCCACTGTACTTGAGTGCACAGAAGCTTCAGGCATGCAAGAGGGAGCGAAGGGATTTAGTGGAGATGTTTGGAATTTGAGAGGACCCCCAGGCACAGAATGATGATACGGTGCATCCTTGGACCCACATGCTTTAGTTAATCAGCAATAAAGGTGCAACGCTAACAGAGAAATTTGATTCCAATTTCTTACCAGAATGAGTGGAAAATTCCTTGGATGACCAAAATCTCATGCAGCCCTGGCAGTTCCACATTAGATCAAGTGAAGAAAGGTGTGTACTGAAGCAACACAATTCACAATCACTGGATGTCCCATGTTAAAGCCAATTAATTGCTTTTAAAGTATAGTCACCGATGTAATGGAAGAAATACAGTGACCTGTTGTCTGGCAGCAAGATCCCACAGACAACAACATGAGCAAATCCTAGACTTCCTATAGAATAGAAATAGGCCATTCGACCCAACAAGTCCACACACCAACCCTCTGAAGAGCATCCCACCCAGACCCACCCACCTGTCCCTGTAACCTTGCATCTCCCATGGCTAATCCACCCTAACCTGCACATCTTTGGACTGTGGGAGGAAACTAGAGCACCCAGAGGAAACCCACGCAGACACTGGGAGAATGTGCAATCTCCACACAGAGAATCGCCCGAGACTGAAATTGAACCTGGGTCCCTGACGCTGTGAGGCAGCAGTGTTAACCACTAAGCCACCAGGTCGATAATCTAATCATACGTACTGAAAGTTTACTAATACTCTGGAGTGCAGTCTGCTCTTGGATTGGGACTGTGTAATCCTCCCTTCAGGATAAAAAGGATCTTGTTTAACGTCACAACTGAGAGATCCCAAAGCTGATTTGGTCCAATCAAATGGTCTTCTGGAATAGTGGTATATTTAATTGAGGGGTTGGTGGGGGTAGGGTGGGGGAGAACGTGGTTGGCAATACTCACTGTGAGGGACAAAATAATCTTTGGAAAAGAATTGTAGCCAAACTGACATTAATTTGACAACAATCAATTGGACACTAGGGATAAAGAAACAAAAGTAAATAATGCAAACCATGCTTTTGAAATATGAAAGTAGGCAGATTATCACATATTTGACAGCAATAAAAACGAGCACAGGTTTTAAGTGCAGTTCAGGAATCCACATTCTAGGATGGATGAGATCGCACTGGAGAGAGCGTACAGGGAGATTGACCAGGGTATAGCCTGGGCTGGAGGGCTTTAATTATGAAGAGAGAGTGGACAGACTAGGGTTGTTAAAATGATAAGTGACGTAGATAGGGCAGATAAGAAGGTAGTTTTACCCTTGTTGTAGGGATCAATGCCTGGCAGAATCGATTTGCAGGTCCCGTGCAAGCTGTTTAGAGGATACGTGAGGAAATTGTTCTCCCCCAGAAGGTGGTCAAAATCTGGGTGGGAGAGGCAAAAATCTTCACAACATTTAAGATGCAGTTAGGTGGCATTTGCAATGCTAAGGCATGCATGACTGTAGACCCAGTGCAGGAAATGGGATTAGAATAATTAAATGGCTGTTTTTGCCTGGCACAGACTTGATGGTTGAAGGGCCTTTTTCTGCACTGAAGACCTCTTTATGACTCTCAAGCAGAAAGGAGAGAGATTGGCAAAATGGAATGAGAGCACAGTGAACCGTGAAATTTAGTATATTTCTTCTTTAGAAATTATTTCAAGTGTGGATTCTAGTCATAAAAACTTATAACATAAATAGCATAAAGCTACTTCTGTTATGGAATGATATTTACTCCTGGAAAATGAGAATAGCTTTCAGAATTACAGACCTCAATTTTAATTCCCTCTGAGAAATTGTAAGAAAGATTTGAATTTACATCAGGTCTTTCATGATGTCATGGTGTTCCAAAGGGCTTTATAGCCAATGCAGAAATTTGTGAAGTATTTTTGATTTTTAAATGGGATGTCAGCATTGCTAGGTAGATCAGTATTTACTGTTATCCCACCAAATATCAGATTTCCGGATTTGCTGATGACATAAAATTAAGAAGGAATGTTGTATGTTTTGAGGATGAGCAAGGAAGAGTCAAGGGGACTTGGAAAGGTTAAATGAATGGGCAAGAGCATGGCAGATGAAATATGCCAGGCATAGTCAGAGAGATTGTACCAGCCTCCACCACATCCTCTGGCAGCTCATTCCATACACGTACCACCATCTGCATGGAAATGTTGCCCCTTAGGGTCCCTTTTATATCTTTCCCCTCTCACCCTAAACCTGTGCCCTCTAGTGCTGGAAATGAGTAAGTACAAGGTTAATCTAATTTGGTAAACAAAAACAGAAAGACAGTGCATTCTCTCAAAGATGAAATGTTGAGAATTCTTGATGTCCAACTGGTCCTGGGTGTGTTTGTTCACGAGTCACTTAAAGTAGCTTGCAGCTATAGCAGCTATAGTTGGTCTTGATCACAAAGGATTGATTACAGAGGTAGAGATGTCTTGCTGTAGTTCCATAGAAACGCAGTGAGACAGTGCCTGAACTATTGTGTACAGTTTGAGTTTCCTTATCTAAGGAAGGATATACTTTCCAGAGAGGGAATTCAATGGAGTATCACCAGGTTAACCACTGGAGTGACAGGATTGTCTTCTGAGTCTAGATTAGAGTGGCAGCATCTGAGGAGCAGTAAAATCAATGTTTCGGGCAAAAGCCCTTCATCAGGAATACAGGCAGAGAGCCTGAAGGGTGGAGAGATAAATGAGAGGAGGGTGGGGGTGGGGAGAAAGTCTTCTGAGGACAGACTTAGGAAACTGAGCCCATATTCTCTAGTTTCAAAGACAGGTCTCATTGAGAGTTGTAAAATTCTTCAGAATATGGCAGGATGGATGTGAATAGGATATTTTCCATGTCTGTTGTTGAAACTTTATTGCTGGAACAGCACAGCAGGTCAGGCAGCATCCAGGGAACAGGAGATTCGACGTTTCGGGCACAGGCCCTTCTTCAGGAATGAGCAGAGAGTGTTCAGCAGGAGAAGATAAAAGGTAGGGAGGAGGGACTTGGAGGAGGGGAGTTGGAAATGTGATAGGTGGAAAGAGGTCAAGGTGAGGGTGATAGGTCGGAGTAGGGTGGAGGCGGAGAGGTCAAGAAGAAGACTGCAGGTCAGGAAGGCGGTGCCGGGCTGGAAGGATCCGGCTGAGACAAGGTGGGGGGAGGGGGGATGAAGAAACTGGTGAAGTCCAAGTTCATCCCCTGCGGTTGGAGGGTTCCCAGTCGGAAGATAAGACGCTCCTCCTCCGACCGTCGGGTTGTTGTGGTTTGGCGGTGGATGAGTCCAATGACCTGCATATCCTCGGTGGAGTGGGAGGGGGAGTTGAAATGCTGTGCCACAGGTTGGTTGGGTTGGTTCGTCCGGGTGGCCCAGAGGTGCCATTTTCCATGTCTGGTGACTCTAAAACCAAGGCCATAGTTTTAGAATAATGGGCTGGAGGTTTCGGGCTGAGATGAGGAGGAATTTCTTCACTCAGAAGGTGATGAGAGTTTGGAATTCTCTACCCTAGAGGCTCATGGAAGCTCGTTCATTAAATAGATCCAAGACTGAGATTGATCAATTTCTGGATATGAATTACACCAAGGAATACGGGTATAATCTGGATATGAATTACACTGAGAGATATGGGATAGTCTGGATATTAATTACACTGAGGGATATGGGGATAGTCTGGGTACTAGTGACACCATGGGATGGGGGACAGTAGGGTGAAAATGGTATCATTCTGTTGGAATGGCAGAGCAGGCTCGATGGGCAGCATGGCCTACTCCTGTTCCTATAGTCCTATCCTCCTATTTGCCTTTGAGAAGGTGGTAGTCAGCTGCCTTTTTAAACCATTGCAGTCCATCTGCCGCAGGTGCCCCTGGAGTGTAGTGACAAAGAGAATTTCAAGATATTGACCTAATAACTGCGAAGGAGCGGTGAGATATTTCCAAGTCACGATGATAAGTGGCTTAGAAACGTACAAAATAAAACCAAGAGAGGACCATTCAAACTGATCATGTCTGATCAATCAACTCAGTCCCCTGTTCCTACTTTCTCTCAATATCTTTTGATCACTTTATCTCTAAGAACTATAACTAACTCCTCCTTGGTAATACATCGATATTTTGGCCTCACCTACTTTCTGTGATGGAGAATTCCACAGGCTCCGCACTCTCTGGGTGAAGAAATTTCTCCTCATCTCCATCCTAAATGGCCAATCCTGTATCCTTAGACAGTGGCCTCTAGAGGGGAACTTGCAGGTGCTGGTGTGCCCTTGGCCTTCTGATGGTAGTGCTCACAGATTTGGAAGCTGCCATCTCAGCAGCGTCAGTGAGTTGTTGCAGTGCATCCTGTAGACGATACATATCTGCTGCTACTGTGCATTGATGGTAAAGGAAATGGCTGGTGGAGGGTTGTTGAAGCCTTTCAAGCGGGCCGCTTTGTCCTGGATGGTGTCGAGCTTCTTGAATGTTGTTGGAGCTGCCCCCATCCAGGCAAGTGGGAGGTAATCCATCACACTCCTGAGTTGTGCCTTGTAGATGGCGGACGGGTTTTGGGGAGGAGTGAGTTACCTATTGCAATATTCCAAATAATGACTGTTGTAATGTAGGCAATACAGCAACAAATATGTGCACATCAACACAAACAGCAAGGCGATAATGACCAGATAAAGTGTCAAAATCTGATGTTGATTGAGGGATAAATATTAGCCAGTTCACTACAGTGGTTGAGGTGAGGGCACTGTTTTTGGAACAGAGGTCTGAAGAGACCAGTTAAATGTGGATGGGCATTACATGCCATAAGCTGGCAGAGATTTGGTCACCATGTAGATTGGAATCCAAGGGCATTACTGCTGTATTAACCTGAGGATGAAATTTGATAGTGAACTTGCACTGACGTTGAGTCCATTGAGGATGTCGATCACATGTGGCGCTGGAAAAAGCACAGCAGGTCAGGCAGCATCCGAGCAGCAGGAGAGTCAATATTTCGGGCAAAACCCTTCATTAGCACCTAATCCGACTGACTGAACAATGTTAATGTGTGACTTTAATCTCCTTCCATTCTGTTACATGTCAATTTATCATCCTGTCAGTCATAGCACTGCATTCGGGAATCTGAAACACACTGGGAAAAAAAAAATCAACTTGCTGGTGCAAAAATTCTTGAAAATGTTTTGCAGCAATGGGAAGTTTTCCAAAATGTAAACGCTCCCAACAATTAACTTTTATTTTGTTGCCATTGGCAATTAGCATAGAACAACAACCGTGATGCCACCTGAGGGAGCTAATTGTGACTATTTGGTTAATTTCACAAGAACACAGAACAAGCAGCGCAGGGGTGGGTTACATGGTTTCCTGGCCAATATTTATTCCCTCAACCAACATCGTAAAAAACATGAGCTAGTCAATGCAACATTGTGGGATCTTTCTGTGTACGGTTCTGTTGCCATGTTACCTAAATGACAACAGGGACTAGACTTCAAAAACTCGTCCTTTGGCTGGAAAGCACTTCGAGTCGCCCAGTGGTTTTGAAAAAACAATCTCAGTGTGAGTCTTTCTGTATCTGCCTCTCGCAGGACGAGTACTTTCTGTAACTCTTGACCAGTTCCCCAGCAACCTGTTTGGAAAGGCAGCAAAAGAGCCAAGAAGCATCCAAACAAGTTACAATCCTTACTTTGTCCGTGTCGTTGTCCAGAACTTTAACACTGTGATATCCTCTACCCTCACAAACCTCTGTGATCTCTGCTGTCCTCTGTATTCACCTACCTACACTCCATTTTACTTGTTCCACCATTGATCACTATCACTTTGAACTGAAGTTCTTTCATTTCCTCCCGACATTTCTCTGCTTCTCTGTTATTTTCACCCACCCCTCCCCTGCTCTTCCCCCTCCCCGGGTTCTGTTTATCAATATTTAAGAATCTCAATTTTGAGAAGGTCTTAGCCATTACCATACTTCCGCATGTGACCTGGGCACCTGCTTTGTATCCTAGCACACTATCAAGATAGTTGGCTAACTGAGTTTGTCCCTGGCCTTCGCTTTACATTTACGAACAACTTTCGGGTACTCACTGCTGTCTCAACAACAGAATTTCCTTTAATTGAACAGGGAGACGGAAGTTGGGAGGGCTGATAGAGGAAGGATCGGAGCTAAAATAAACAAGGAGGCCAAAGAAATGCGGAAATCAGACAATGATGGATGGTCTCTTCGTACTGAATGCTGTGCGGTGGTAAGTGGAGCAGATAAGATGAACCTCTATGAAATAAAACTCTCCTTGTTTCATTTCACAAAGTGTGATGGCTCCTTTGTGTGTGACAGAAAGACTGACTCAGCTGAAGGGACAATTCTGTGAAGCAGCTCCAGGGAGCCACTTGGTTAGGAGAAAACAGCATTGCCAAACAGCTGCTGCAAACAAAGGAAATCTGCATAAATTCATATTTCATAAATTAGCCAAGCAGCTTGCCAAACATTAGCAAGGGGGAATCATCTGATGTCTAATTAGCTTAAGTGTTCAGACTCTGAAAACTGGAAATACATCCATAAAATCTGTTCTTCTTAGGCCCACAGTGTCTATGATAATAACTACAGCACAAATTAAAGAAAATTGATCTCTTCCAAGCAGGGTGTGTTTCAATAAATTTGATCGATGGACCTGGTTATGGAGTATTATGGACTTGATCTTTTAAACCAATCTGGTGCTACTTGTCAATGTATGATAGACTGAACACCAAACTAATCTATAATAGGTGCTCAGTGTGTAAGGAGAAGGTGCTAACAAGCATGAGAATTAGAAACTGGAGTAGACGTCGATCTGTCAGTCAATGGATAGAGGAAATGGGAACAGAGGACTGAGTTGGTTGATCTGCTTGAATATTAGAGCAAACTCGAAGAGCTGAATGGTCTACTCTTGGTTTTATTTTCTACGTTTCTAAGCCACTTACCACTGTGACTTGGAAATATCTCACTGTTACTTGGAACCCTCTTCTTCACTGCACTTTAGGGTCCTGCACTGGTTTAAAAAAGCAGCTCACTCATCAGTCATGGATGGTCATCTGCCTTAATCCCACCTTACCACACCATCCCCTTAATTCACTTAATATCCAAACATCTATACTAGATTGCTCAACCAGGAGAGAAAGCATTTTCTCAGCACCTAGGCGGTTTTGGTTAATCATCTCTCGATCTTCTAAACAACATAGGCCGAACACTCCCAGTCTCCTCAATAGACAATTCAACTGAAAGACATTTTAGAGTAATTTCCTCAAGACTGTTTAAAATTTGTTTTAGATCCTGCAAAGTGACATAAAACAATGTTGAATCTAACAATTAGTTTGTTAGAATACAACCAGTTAGAAATTAGATAGCAACTCCGAATAACTAGATGGAAGGTGCTAGAACCTATTGGCCATCCTAGCTGACAGTGTAGATAATCTGACATGGCTATTCAACAGCTCCAAATCGTTGTCGAAAACTGTGGCCCTGGAAATGGGTAGGGTTACTCTCTGGAGGGTTGGTGTAGACTTGTTGGGCTGAATAGCCTGTTTCCACACTGTAGGGATTGTACGGTTCTATGATACAAATAATTTCCCATTATCTTACTCCAGAATCGGAGACTCGAACCACTTGAAGGGCCAGTTTTCACTTGTATCTCAACCAACCCTGTATATTCCAGCTGATATTCTGTCATGCTGTGTAAAGTTATAACATTTGGAAGATATAATAAGATAGCCAATGTACACAGCCTCTACCCCATCCTTTTGAATTGCCCTTTCATCTGTTTAGTCTCTACAACCCTCTGTACTGCTCCCAGTCTGACCTCTGGACAATCCATGGTTTTATTCACTTTTCTATTGGTGGCCCTCCCTTCACCTACCTGGGCCTAAAGCTCAGGAGTCACTATCCTCCACACCTTCCTTCAAATCTACTTTTCTGACCAGGCTACTGGTTGCTTGTTCGAATTGCTTCCATCTCATCAGCTCTGAAGGAATCTCTGAGAAAGTGAGGACTGTAGATGCTAGAGATCAGAGTCGAGAGTGAGGTGCTGGGGAATCACAGCTGGTCAGGCAGCATTCAAGGAGCAGGAGAATCGATGTTTTGGGCAAAAGCCCTTCATCAGGAATGAAGTCTTAAGGAATGTCAGAGTTAGCAGATGATGGAGATAGATATTTTTAACAGTGATGTTGACTGAGGGCTGATTATTGTTAACATACCAGGGAGAGCTGCTGAACTTCCATTGGGCCCTCTCCATGCAATGGACTAGGGGCCTTGTTTTAACTCTTCATCAGAAAGACAGTACCTCTGACAGTGTGGCGCTCCCTCAGCACTGCACTGGAGGGTCAGGTTAGACTTCATTCGCTTTGGACCTGAAGTGGGACTCAGACCCAGAGCCTCATGGCTCACAGGCGAGTATGCTATCCATTGAGCTATAGCTGACACACTGAAGGTTAGGTTGCCAGACTGTAGGGCTACTCATTACCAAATGACAACTTGCTGGTGGTTTAAGATGGAGGGACCTGCTTATCCACAGTTTGGGCCTGCTCATTTCTCTTTGCCCAGCACATTACTGTCAAGTTATAGCGTGATGAAGTACATGAGGCACCCATTTCTTGACAGCCGTTGTACAAAGAAAATGGCTAAATGTTTGAAATTTCAAAGCACTTATTTTTTTAAGTACTAACCTGGAGTCTAAAAAACAGGCAACTAGGGAACCTCAGCCAGTGGAGGAACTGAACCCACGCTGCTAGTATTGCAAACCAGCCGTCCACCCAACCGAGCTGAGGAAATAAAAATATCTGTTGCGTCCGACGAAGTGGGGATTTAAAAAGAGGGGAATTGATTTTCCCTTCCTTGTCAGGTTGTAACATGAGTGACACAAAAATCATTAAACATGGTGTAAAAGGTGAAAGACCCACAGACACACCCTGCTCTGGTTAACACAGGGCACCATATCTTAATGTCCATCCCCCTCATGTTCACTGCTCACATACTCCCTTGGCTGTTCTCACAACCTGCTACAACACCAGCCTTTTCCACAAGACAAGGGAACACATTAAAGGAGTTGGCAGACAAATTGAAAGCAGTTGGTGGCACTAATGACAGAAAGGCGATAGCCAAGGCCAAGTCTGAAATCTGACGGAAAGTAAACAGAGAGTGAGTGAAAAATCATTTGAAAAAATGAATAAATTTTACATTGTTTAAAAACCTGTCACATCTTGAATCGGGAGCAAATTGCTGAAGTTTTCCCTTAACTGGCACTGGGTGCCCGTCAGAAATGTAACAGGCTGGCAACGCACGTCAGTACATTGTGTGTTTGCTGTGTAATGGTGTTATCATCCTGTGTATTAAAATGTCACTGTGTCAGCAAGGATATGGGAGACTGGGTTTATTTCACCTGAACAGTTTGCATGAGCCAGTCAACAAAAGAGAACTCATTTCATGAATGGTTTCAAATGGAGATCTAACTCGGATAAAATTGGTCAGAGAAAAGAAAATCTGCTCTGGGCCTTTTGTCCCAAGGTCATACTGAACAACCTGGCTTCCGGGCTTGGAACCTGGAAATGGAGGTAAAGTTTGATGTGGTATCTTGATTGGTCAGTGTGGCTGCAGTACACTGACTCCCAGTGCAAGTGTAGCAGGTATTTTCTGATCAGCCTGTCCAGGGGTGTTAAGGTTCATTTCTGGAGCAGCTGGAACTTCTAGTCAAGAGGTAAGGACACTACCCCTGCTCCACAAGAGCCCAATGCACATGCTGCGCACGACACTGACCCACAAAGGAGCCTGTGAAAGGGGCTTGGATGGTGTCGGGGTTCCCTGACGCATAGTTGCACAAACCTGAGTCAGATTCCTTTGTTGGCAGCTGTTTGTGCAGATAGTCATGGAGAGATCCAGGCTACATATTCAAAAGAAGATCCTTGGGACTTCCTGCCCATCAAGAAGTTCGAGGGGCAGCACTGAAGTACCAGGAGTGGGGGAAAGTCTTTGTGTGGGGACTTGATGAGGGTAATGTTTCCTGGCGTGGGGGATATGGAGAGAGAGGGCTGTAGAGGTCAGGAGCAAGGAAGAATAGGTGTCTGCTAATGGTTACATCTCCCGAGCTACTGCCCTATAGCCGAGTCCTCGATCAGACGTGATATGTCTTTGATTTGGGAATAACCCTCTGGCAAGCCAACAGATAGCCCACATATTTCCTGCTTTTAGGAAGATAGCATGGCAACAGCTGGGGTTAATTCTAATGGCAGTGGGATGAGGCCATTAAGTGGTCCTTAAATGGCTACCTATGGGGTGAGATAGGAAGTTCATAAGAAGCAGAATTGCTTTGAACCTAAATATTAAATAAGAAGCTGAACAAGCAAATATATTTTTGTATTCAATTGGGAGAACAGATGATGAACTTCATCATGATAGTAGAAAAATATCAGCTACGAATTTGTCAAATCCAAAATCAGGTTTTAATTTTTAGGACTGTTATGGACTGAAATGATTTCAAAATTAAAAGTATTATTTTTAAAAATGGTCATAGTTCTTGTCACAGTTAAGCCAGCCTTGATGAACATATCGATAAACAAGAACCAGTCCGAACTGATATTAGCTAATTATCAAGCACCTTGAAACCAGCGAACCATATCTGTAGCTCCTATTTAATTCACACCTTTACAAGAAGTTCATATGTTGGAGATTTTAAAAAAGAAACCTTGACTAATCAGCTTGAAAAGAAAGATTTCAGACACTGAGTTCCAGAATTATTTCAGGGAGGTTTTAATGGTGAAGCAGTGAGCTGGATTTGTTACTGGAACTGGAAACATCCCCCTCTTTCTTCTGCTTTCTCCCAGTCTCCGAAAGGACAAAGCCACCCAGTGCTAATGCAAACTGGAGAGAGACATCTGATCATCAAGACCTCAAAGATATCTGCAATATTTATGGCTGGCATTGTTCCAGAATATTCCTAACCAAACATGAGCGATGCATAAGCAAAGGTTCAATGGGTTTTGAATCTAATGATAGTAATTGAGAAGAATGAGCGATGATCTTATAACATATCAGATTCTTAAGGAGCTTGACAGGGTCAATGCTGAGAGGATGTTTCCCCTCATGGGAGAGCTTGGGGCTAGAGGGCACAGCCTCCGAATAAAGGGGCACCCATTTAAGATGGAGATGAGGATTTCTTGTCTGAGGGTTGTAAGTCTTTGGAACTGCTCATCACAGAGAGCTGTGGGAGCAGAGTCATTGTGTACATTTTAGGCTGGGATAGTTTCTTGATCAGTCGGAAAATCAAGGATTATGGAGAAAGGCAAGAAATTGGATGTGAGGAATGTCAGATCTGCCATGATCCTATCGAATGGCAGAGCAGGATTGAGGGGCTGAATGGCCTCCTCCTGTTCCTATTCCTTATGTTTTTATGGTTTAATCATGGGTTTCAGGTGAAAACATAACACCCGAAGCACTGTACACTGCATATTTTATCTTCCTTTTTGTGCTGGACACCATCCTTTTTAAACTAACCTGTACGAGTGTGTGTGTCTGAGAGAGAGAGTGTGTGTGTTTCAGAGAGAGTGTGTATGTGTGTCAGAGAGAGAAAATGTGTGTGTGTCAGAGGGAGAGAGTGTATGTGTGTGTCAGAGAGAGAGTGTATGTGTGTGTCAGAGAGAGTGTGTATTTGAGAGAGAGTGTGTGTCAGAGAGAGAGTTTTCTGTGTGTCAGAGAGAGAGCGTGTGTATGTGTGTGTGCATGTACACATTTGCTATTGCATTTTTTTGGGAGGTTAACAAATAAAACAATTGCTTTTCATTTCACTGAAGCAGACCTTACAATTGCCTCACCCCCACCCCCATTGTTTCTGGTAAACATTTTCATTGGAGTGAATTAGAGCTGCATGTTCAAGATTTTTATTTTTTTATTGTGGCTATTTGAGAAGGTTGGAGAGAGGGAAAAGACAGCGTCATCTGGTCTGAGCGCATTATGGCTTGACAAAGCATGAAAGAAACATCAGCTACTTTTGATTAAGTTCTGCAAGCTTTTGGTAATTACTATAGACCTCTATGGGAACACCATTTTCTGCCATCACCTTCTGCAAGGTGACTAGAAATGGTAGTAAATGTCACTTTAACCAGTAATGCCCATACCCTGTGAACGATTAATAAAAACACATCCTCATCCGCAATCTGAGAATTCTTCAACGTGATTGGCTGCTTGGCCTGTTTATTGACATCCTTGTTGCTGGGCTCCTGGAGATCTGCTGCAACTGTTTCTGGAATAAAATTAATATCCAGAAATCGAAGAGAGACATTACTGGATCTCTGTGGACAGTTTGTTTGTCCAGAGGGCGGTGCCAAGTTGGCGGCTTGGGACTGGGATAATGTGGGGGGAGTGGAAATGAGGAAGCTGTTGAAACCCACATTTATCCTATGTGGTTGCAGGGTCCCAAGGTGGAAAATGAGGTGTTCCTCCTCCAGGCATCAGGTGGTAATGGTTTGGTGGTAGAGGAGGCCCAGGACCTGCACGTCTTTGATGGAGTGGGAGGGAGAGTTGAAGTGTTCATCCAGGGGGCGGTGGGGTTGGTGGGTGTGGGTGTCCCTTTTCCAGCTTTCCCACCTACCTCCTCCTCCCCCTCCCCCACACATTTATCTCTCAGCCCCAACCCACAAGCCTCATTCCTGATGACACCAAGGATTCAGAAAAGATTTACAAGGATGTTGCCAGGGTTGGAGGATTTGAGCTATAGGAAGAGGCTGAACAGGCTGGGGCTGTTTTCCCTGGAGCACCGGAGGCTGAGAGGTGAACTTATAAAGGTTTATAAAATCATGAGGGGCATGGATAGGGAAAATAGACAAAGTCTTTTCCCTGAGGTGGGGGAGTCCAGACCTAGAGGGCATAGGGTTAGAGTGAGAGGGGAAAGACATAAAGGAGACCTAAGGGGCAACTTTTTCATGCAGAAGGTGGCACGTGTATGGAATGAGCTGCCAGATGAAGTAGTGAAGGCTGGTACAATTGCAACATTTAAAAGGCATTTGGATGGGTATATGAATAGGAAGGGTTTGGAGGAATATAGGCCTGGCAGGTGGAACTAGATTGGGTTGGGATATCTGGTCGGCATGAACAGGTTGGACCTAAGGGTCTTTTTCCATGCTGTACATCTCTATGATTCTATTATGAAGGGCTTATGCTCGAAACGTCAATTCTCCTGCTCCTCGGATGCTGCCTGACCTGCTGTGCTTTTCCAGCAACACATTCTCGACTCTGATCTCCAATATCTGCCGTCCTCACTTTCTCCAGGTTTTTTGCCCCGGTGAGTCTCAAGAGCAATTGCCTCACAAATCAGAATGAAACATTCTTCTCAAAGGTCTTCCTGTTTGCAGAGGTATTTGAGGGTTGAGATGTTCAGGAGAGCATTAGTCAGATACATGCTGCTGCACGTCGCACCCAATCAGCATTCAAGGTTAAGTGATGCTCAACAATGCAACTACAAGCTCCCAGTAACCTTACACTGCACGCTGGACATTGTGTCCTTCAGATTTCAGCTGCCTTCATCCTGTTCCTAGCTGTAATTGTTTAATCCATTTTTCAACATGAGTTGACAAATTAGTTCCAAGTTGAGGCAAGTGTGAGAAATGCTGACCTTAGGGTACCCATTTATGACTAAATGTTTCCTTTCATATTGTCATGAGAGCGAAATTACCTCACTATTCATGACCTCACTCGCTGTGATATCAGATTCATTCAGCTTTGTTTGAACTCCTGGGGCCATATAAGTCGATTGATGAAAACTTAACTTCTGATGGATACAGACAGGAAGGTGGCTTGGCACAGATCAGCCTCTAATAGGTTTAGTTCGAGTCCTTTTAATCTGCACACCTTTTTCTCAGAAAAGCTCTGATCTTCCACTCAATGTCATGTTAACCTGCACCAGAGGCAAACGTATGACTACTGAAGTATGACAAATTGCATTGGGAAACAAATGGAGCCATTCTTATCACTAGGATTAAGTTGATCCAAGTTTTATATTAGAATGCAGAAAGGCCTCACTGTTCAATATTTGGGCTTTACTTGGCTTTTATCCAAGTTTCTTTCCAAAGAGACATCCTTTGATACACCCCTGAGGTGTTAGGTGTCTGTCTAAAGCTCTCCTTTAATTGTGGTCTTCAATATTTTTTTAAAATGACTATTTTAAAAACAGAGCACTCATTGAATGTTCCTCATGTTTCTCTTAATAAAAAAAAGCAGATGCATGTTTGCACTTTACCTCAGTCCCAGCAATGATTTTCCCTATCCAATTGCTAAATATGTTGCTTCCCTCTTCTATTAGTGCCTCTGACAAAGTCGGTCCCAATGGCATTAATTTAATTTCCTTTTTTCATTCATCACTAGTGTGTTTGGATACCAATTACAACCTTTCCTGTGCAATTTTTAAAAATTCTTCAGTGGTTCTAAAAGAACACTAAGATACCCGTGGTTGGCTCCCTTTCTCTGAGGTTCTACTCCAAACTTACTTATTTACCAGGATAACAGAGGGGCTACTGTAAATAGCAGCACAATGAACAGGTAAGTGTGTGGAATAGGAGGTGTTTGTCAAACTCATTTGCTCTGTCAATCTGCTGGAATGTCAAACAAAGTGTTGAGTATTGGTGCAAGCATCCTTTGATGATTAGTTTTGATGATTAGTTCAATGTTCTTTTCTGAGGGCAGTCAATGGAAAATATTTTATTAGCTTTGAGGACTGAGAAATCATGACCCTTGTCACCTCCCCAGACTTTGCACCAGTGGAGCTCATTGTTAACAGCAGAACTGACTACTTAGGTATGTGCTTTGGTGCAGAGCTCCCCTGTGCCCTATGTTCTAACCAGACTGCAAATAAATCACAACTCAGAGACCTACAGAATGCCACACTGGACAGTAACTATTCCTTTGACCTGATAAGTTCAGACCTGAACAGTAATTCCATCCAATGAGAGTATTTCACCTGCTACAAGACTTTGCAAATTGTTTGAAAGTATCTCTCCAATCTCAGTCTTAGCAAAGAAAATGTTCTGCAGGTGTATAATTTGAAATTTCTAAAGATTGTCAAATGTGCTAAAAAAGATTTGCATTTGACCTTCTGGAGTTTGTACATTTAGTCATTTTGGACTGAGTTTGTCCAGACCATCTGTAACTCCACTAAACAATAAGCCTAATGTTCAGCCAGACAAAATATGATATAGGTAGCATCAAATATGACATAAGTGCTCTGTAAATGACATCAAACATATTTCATTGTTTTCAGTTTCATTACCAACTTACTGAACATGATATCAGGGAGAACAATAGAATCTCAGGCTTGTGCAACTAACATTATCACTCTGCCATACCTGAAGCAGAATAGCTTGTGCAGACACTCATTAGGCATTAAAGTGCTATTAAACAGCTACAACATCCTGTAAAATCTCACTTACCGCAAGCTACCATGACCTCGAGTCTCGATCCAGTGTTAAAGTTGCCCGCCTAGTGTGAAGTTTCAGCTCTTCTGTCCTGCCATTTATTTGAAAATTTTATGGACGTAACATTTTCTTTTATGAGGTGTGTTTTCAGTGCACTTTTTCTGCATCAATTAATAGCCCTTGCTTCATACAGCGCAAAATTCAAAAGCCTTTGATGTTCTTTTCAAGCATATATCTTGTGTTACTATAATTGGCGAGATTAATAAGATGGTAGAGCATTAATCACTGCAAAAGAATATGATTTTCTCTAATTAAATATATAAATCTAACTTTCCAAATTATCCGAATATAGCGATCAAGGGCATTTTGTACTCCTTGTCTTCCAAAAGAACGACTCTTTATTTTTAGATAAAATATTTATTAAATGTGTTATCTGTGTCTCAGGTGGGACTGAGAAGCCCCATTGTCTGACGAAAGGTTTGATCTTGGGATCTCAAATGATAGTTCAACTCATGGAGAAAGCTGAGGAAGTTATAGCTGAACTTGGCTAAAGATGACAGCTCTGAGTTTCAGGTTCCACAAAGCATTCCGACAGATTAGCCACAAAGAACATTCAAAGCTATCTGATTTCAAACAGGGTAATCTTCATATTCCTGATTCACACTCAGACAATGGCAATGCTTCTTTATTACCTTCACTTCGCCATATTAATCTTACTTTACAAATTCATGCCGTGATTTATTTCATGTTTAATTAACTGATTGAGGGCTCCTGCAGTAAAGAGGCATTATATTAAGCTCTATCCGAATGGCAAATGCAAATCACGTCTTAAGTTTTAGCAAAAAAAATATCCTGGGATTCACTGATGACAGGATGCAGATTCAGAATAAAGTCCCTCCTGTCGTTCAAAGCTCCAAGTGAGTGTGCATGCCATATGCTCATTATGTTCTAAGGGAAAAAGATATTTAAACAGAAGTTTGAAAGTTACATTAGCAATTTCAGTCACCCAGTTGCGACTTTAGAAAGTTTTTAGACAAGCAGGACAGAGCATGGATCTCATCCACCACTTGCTCCCATTCCTCTAATGGTGGCAAGGGTTTGTCACAGTTTCTGATACACAGGCAGAACAATCCAACAATGCATTGTCCCAACAGATTTCCTCCTATGATATAAACATTGTTCTTAAACAAAGACCAAAATTGCTGGAAAAGGTCAGCAGGTCTCAGTGTTCTGAGAATGGGTCACTCGACCCGAAACGTTAACTCTGATTTCTCGCCACGGATGCTGCCAGACCTGCTGAGCTTTTCCAGTAATTTCTGTTTTTGTTTTTGATTTACAGCATCTGCAGTTCTTTCAGTTTTTGATAAAATTTGTTCTTGCTTGTTTTGAAGACTGGAACGCTCTGGTTAGCACAATTAGATATACGTATACAAGTTGCTTGATGGTACAGAATTTGAATCATGCTGAAAAGGGACACATTTTGTAGATGTTTTTTCATTTCGCACCCGTTAGAACAATTTGCCAGAATAGTAATTCAACATTGATGGTATGTAAATGTAAAAGAACTGTTGGTGTTCCCATTAAATTGGTATTCTTTGAAAATTGTCTCAATAAATGCAAGATGAAAATCTTTAACAAAATGTGCATTTTTTTCAACAATAGCGATGCAAAGTGGATGAATACCCACATGTGTGTGACTTTCCCCTTAATCATGATTTGATTTATTTATTTGATATATTTATTGTCATGTGTATTTTGTTACAAAGCTATGGTGAAACGTGGTGCAGAATATTGCTACTCTCTGGTGCCATCTTAAAACGCAGAAAAATAAATCAAAACATAGAACATAAAGGCAGAAAAAGGAAGAAACAAAGCAAGTGTCCATCTTTACAGTCCTTCTTGTTCATTGTTCCACTAGCAGCCTGGTGGCCAGGCATGGGTGCCCTTCACCTCATTGCTCCCGCTGGAATGATAATCACCCACTCTCTGGCGCCATCTCTGCCTCCACCAATCCCCTCACTACCATGAGTCCCCGATGGACCTCGCTGGTAATCAGTGTCTCGATGTGGCCATTTTTAAAAAGCACCACACTGTGCAAAGTAAACTGGGAATTTCTTCTGTGCATCAAATGTAAGAACCCCTGGAGCATTAAAGACTCGATATAAATGCAACTTATTGTTGTTGCAATAATAGTGAAAGCTGAATTGCATTTTTTAAGAATTCATTTATGAAATGGCAAATGTCAAAAAAAAAAAATCCCAAGGCAATTCTCTACTCAACTGTGTTTAGTTAATGATCTCAACTGGGACAAGAATGGATCCAGGGTGTTTCTGTCTGGGTCGAGGAGGGATCAACAGGTACGTTCCGGTAGGTGGAAAATGTAGAAAGAGTTTTTACTGTGTGGTTTCTTATCTTGTGGGTTTGAAGTGGAAAGTCCATGTATGGTAATTATTGGATGGGATTGAGCTGGGGTTTCTGAACAAATGCCAGACACATCAAAAGGGCCATTACTACTCCCTACCCCAATGCACACTTAAGGTATCACCATCTCTTATGAAACTGAAGGCTCCCCAGCATTGCTGGGCCTATAAAGCCAGAAACTCGATGGTTTTCTGGAGAAGAGCCTCTGTAAGAGAAGAAATATTTAATAAAAACATGTTCCATTCTCTGTTAACAGATTTTTTGTGTTTCCTTTATGCAATTGTGCAGTTCTACTACACAATTCACTTTGATCCACACCTGGGTCACACAAAGACCTCAAATTGTCTCCAACAAGACAGAATCTAACAATCTCCCCTGAAGATTCAAAGGCATTGCCATCATCAAATTGCCCCAGGGGTTTGCATTAAATCGACACTTAATGGGACCATTTATATAATTACTCTATCTGTAACAGTAGGTCAGTGGCTGAGAATTCTGTATTGAATAACTTCTGTTCTGACTCCCTAAGATCTGCTCTCCAACTACAAAGCTCAAATCAAGAGTGTGATAGAATACCTGCCAATTGTCTGCTCCAAAAACACCTGCAAAGCTTGATACCATCCAGGACAAAGCAATAGCTTGATGAGCACCCTGTAAACATCCACTTCCTTCACCAATGGTGCACATTAGCCCCAGTGTGTGTCCCACATGCTAAAAGAGGACTGATGCAATGGATAGCGTCTCTCCCACTGGACCAGACGCTCTGTGTTCAAATCCCACATCCAAGCTTGAAGACCATGGGAGATATGTCACAATACTACTTAACAGTGTGACCATCAGTCTGAAAATTCTTCCAATACATCTATGGCACATAGTAAGTGGTCTCCTGGTCAGCCAGATCCACATAACAGTCTCCCCATGTTAAAGACCACATGCATGTTCTTGTCACGACCATACTTCATCCTCATTTTGAGGGATTACCCACACCAGCTGCAATCCAGAAACCCGCTGAAAGCCTTCTTAGACAGCACCTTCCAAACCCATAACCTCTACCATCTAGAGGACAAGCAAAGTCAATAAACCTTCAAGTTCCCTCCAAACCACTTCCCATCCTGACTTGGAAATATATCGCTGTTTCTTCAGTGTCACTGGGTCAGAATCCTGGAATTTCCTCCCTAAAAGCATTGTGGGTCTACCTACAGCACATGGACTGCAGTGGTTCAAGAAGGCAGCTCACCCCCCACCTTCTCAAGGGCAACTAGGGATGGGCAATAAATAATGACTTTGAAAATGTTGAATGTTAATAAAATTTGTAAACACATCTACTGATACATATCACAATTCAGTATTTAGGAGAAATATAGTTGCTCACATTTCTTAGAAGCACAAATCTACTGCTTTGTCAGAACAATTGATACCAATGGTTAGCAGGCTGTCCACCCAAATAATCAAGTGTGATACAATTGTTACAGTGTCAGGGAAGTATTTATCAACACACCAGTGATTTGTGTGAGAATGTGGTACCAATGTAGAATGGAATGAGGATGTGTTGTCAGCCCTTTATTCATTTTCCTTATTAAAATCCTAAAGCCAAGGGCTGTAGTTGTGAAGTTATATCACATCCATTTATATTGTCAAAGTAAACTTTAAAATCGCTCTGATTGTCTCTAATCTTACCAAATTCCTGTCCAAATGTCCATCTGCTGTTTGAACCCAACTTTTTATTGATTCACGCAATCTTTCCCAAAAATAATAAAAGCCTTCAATTCGATGCCTCTTGACTGAGATTTGACTGAAGTTGTACAATCCTTGATCAGTTAACAACAGATAGAAAATGTTTGTAAACTAATGGTATGAAAGTGGGCTTGGTAACTGCTTTAATAGCTGATTGTATTCAGTGTGTGCTAAATCACCCTCTGGGAAATGTGTGCACATTCCAGTGGCTGTTGGTCTAAATATACAAGTGAGCATTTTTATCCCACGGTATGGCGTACGTTTGCCCAGAGAATGGTTTGCAAGGGACAGGGAAGGTCAGAGAGAGGAATACAAAAAAAAATCAGCCATACTGTTTCACACGATATGAATGAGGGGGAAATAGGAGAAAAGCAGAACTGAAAGGCAGTATGTGCAGTGGAAGTATTGCACACTTATACAGGTGCTGTGTACAAAAGATGGAATGGAAGAAGAGGCATTTTGTACATTTTGTAGCTGTAGAGAAAGGCAACAAGGAAATAGTGACAGAATTCAATAGCAAGCTCTGTAACGTGATTATCCGCTTGTCCTGTCTGCTACCTGTGTCGCTGAAAGTAGAGCCAAGAATACTCCTCCATCAGGAGGGGTGTCACCAACAACATGTTCTAAACGGAAGAAACTACAAACAGTGCTCTGTCAGCTCAGAGAACAAAGCCAGCAGAAGGCAATCTGGAATTGCTAACCACGATGTGGAGACGCCGGTGTTGGACTGGGGTGAACAAAGTTAAAAATCACACAACACCAGGTTATAGTCCAACAGGTTTAATTGGAAGCACCAGCTTTCAGAGCACTGCTCCTTCATTGGATTTCTTACAGAAACTCAGGACCCACGGACCAATCAAACCGGAACATTCCTCATCACAATGGACATGTCAGCACTCTACACCAGCATCCACCACAATGACGGCATCGCGGTAACAGCCTCGGTACTCAACACCAACAGATGAAGGAGCAGCGCTCCGAAAGCTAGTGCTTCCAATTAAACCTGTTGGACTATAACCTGGTGTTATGTGATATTTAACTTGGAACTGCTAATGTTGTTAACCTCCTTTGTCCCTCGCCTTGCCTGTTTATGTAGCAAACTGTCAGTTATCGTTCCCTACATCCAGCTACGTGCTCACAGTCCAAATCAAACTCACAGCCCAACAGCTAACTATTTCAGTAAACATAATGAATGCATCTCTGAAGTATCGAATTGTATTCCCCACAGTGTCCGTTCAGTTTAATGCCCTGTCTCCCATGCAGATTTGAGGATTGGTTTATATTCTAGACAAAGCTGTTCATGTCACAGTTAGATCTGGAACCCCTCTTAACCCACTCAGAGATGTTATGACACACCTCTGGACCAGGTGGCCTCCTGACTCAGAGGCAGGGGCACTACCAATCTGCCACAAGAACCCTTGGGACTCCTTTTTGAGTTTATCAAAATTCCGGTCACTGTCAATGAGATTCCACCCCCCACCTCCCCCCCTTTATTCTACCCCTAAATGATTTATAATGCAGGAGGGAAATATTATGGGATGTTGAAGGCCTTCACTAGTGTAACACAACTTGCTGACATAGAGTCATAGAGTCATAGCTGACCTTTTGTTTTGCTGTTTCTTCCACTGCCTGCAAAAAGACAACTACTGTTATTGAAGGATTCAGCAGGAGCCGCCAATGAAAAGGCACGGGATTTGTCAGTCTCAGACACTGCCATGTGGGGAAGAGAACAGAAAGGCTTCTGCAGCAGCATCACCAAACGACATGAGCGCAAGTATGTAATCTGTGGCATTGTGGAGAATATCTGCAGATCCAATAAAGATTTGAATTTTGGCAGACCCTTATCTGTAAACTCTTCAACTGGGAACTGTATCACTTTCTTAGGGAAAGAAAGGGGCACCATCTAGTGCTGGGATTGGCTAACAGCTTCTGTCATTGAACTAGAAAATAGAAATAAAACCAGAGAATGCAATCACAAGCTGTTTACTTTGCAAAATGTTGCATTAAAACAACACAACCACTGCAGAATCAACTATCCAAATTCTGTGCAATATTCTGCTTAATCAATAGTTTTCTACAGTTTCTAACCTTCAGATCTGGAGGGGCTTATGTACAACTTAATGTTGGACAAAAGCTTCAACATAACAAAAACATTCCAAGGCATGGCTATATAGGGAGAGGCTGGGTAGGCTGGGGTTGTTTTCCCTGGAGCATCAGAGGCTGAGGGGTGACCTTATAGAGGTTTATAAAATCATGAGGGGCATGGATAGGGTGAATAGACAAGGTCTTTTCCCCAAGGATGGGGAAGTCCAGAACTAGAGGGAACAGGTTTAGAGTGAGAGGGGAAAGATTTAAAAGGGACCTAACGGGCAACTTTTCACGCAGAGGATGGCGCGTGTATGGAATGAGCTGCCAGAGGAAGGGCTGGAGACTGGTACAATTGCAACATTTAAAAGGCATCTGTCTGGGTATATGATAGGAAGGATTTAGAGGGATATGGGCCAAATTCTGGTAAATGGGACTCAATTAATTTAGGATATCTGGTCTGCATGAATGAGTTGGACTGAAAGGTCTGTTTCCGTGCGGTACAGCTCTATGACTATATGAAACTGACGAATGAGATGGGTGCCAAAGTCAGCCACTCAACACGATCATGGCTGATTTATTGATGTTGTGAATGTTACATTCCCAGCTATCCCCAATAACCATGAATTCCCCTGCCTCACAAGAACCTATGCAGCTCCATTGTCAAATCTTCACTGACCTTGCCACTACCACTATTATGAGGC
>NC_057718.1:103105049-103106049 GCF_004010195.1 Chiloscyllium plagiosum | reverse complement strand
GTCACCATTTCACCCTATCAACAGCAAGTGACCCCCTTCCCAGGGGTGAGGCGCAGTGTTTCAGGCTGTCATTGTCAGCCTGTGAGCATCTTTGAAGCAAGAGCCTTGGGTGTCTCCCATGGTCATCTGGTTCCATATACTACCCAGTTGCCCAAGATCCTGGGTATCTGTCTGTTCCCATCCTGCGGACTAACCCGAGCCATCAGAGCTGCTGAGGTTTGACGATTGATAACACAATTAGGAGCTCTGCCTTTGACAGGACTGTTCGATCCTGGACATGTGGAATTCCCTGATCATTCAAATAACAGGAGGCAATGGCCTAGTGGTATTATCACTCAACGTTTAATCCAGAGACCCAGGAAATGTGCCAGGGACGCAGGTTCAAATCCGCCCACAATAGATGCTGGAATTTGAATCCAATAAAACTTTGGAATTAAGAGTCCAATGATGGCCCACAAACCCATTACTAATTGTCAGGGAAAACCCCAGCTGGTTCACTGATGTCCTTCATGGAAGGAAATCCACCGTCCTTACCCAGCCTGGCCTATGTGTGACTCGAGACCCACACCAATGGGATTGAGTGTTAACTGCAGTCAGGAATGGGCAATACATGCCAGCCCAGCTGATGATACCCTCAGCCTGGGACTGAATAAAAATTAATTTAGAAGATTTAGTTCAGTAAGGCATTCAACAAGGTTCCCTATAGGAGACTGATTAGCAAGGTTAGATCTCACGGAATACAGGGAGAACTAGCCATTTGGATACAGAACTGGCTCAAAGGTTGAAGACAGAGGGTGGGTGAGGGTTGTTTTTCAGACTGGAGGCCTGTGACCAGTGGAGTGCCACAAGGATCGGTGCTGGGTCCTCTACTTTTTGTCATTTACATAAATGATTTGGATGTGAGCATAAGAGGTATAGTTAGTAAATTTGCAGATGACACCAAAATTGGAGGTGTAGTGGACAGCGAAGAGGGTTACCTCAGATTACAACAGTATCTTGA